>NC_057386.1:63667928-63935931 GCF_019320065.1 Cervus canadensis
AAAAAAAAAAAAAAAAAAAAAAAAAAAAAAAAAAAAGCTATACAAATAATCATTTTGTTTGCTTATCTCTCTGAGTCAGTATGTTTTCCTTGACATAAATCAAACAGCTTACACTCTTCTGCTCCATTCTGAAATTATGAAGAAGGCTAATTTAATCATGTTTTGCAACAAGGAAAATGTATATAGTGAAGGCAGCTAAAGAACTTGTTACCCCCGACCTATAGTTCAGGTTTTTATGTTTACCAACAGAGAAGTGACTCTGTTGAATGAAGAATTCTTGAAGAATTCTTGCTGAATGAAGAATGAAGAATTCTTGTTAATTGCCCATGTTCTATAAAGAAAAAAAGCCCAACTATTCCATAAAAGCTACATGGCAAAAATTGTCAAAGAGGAGAGGAAAATCAAAATGACTGGGTTTTTTCCCTCTAAATGAGAGAAAAGTTGAGTTTAAATAACTAAACTACCTCAACAGTACTGAAAACCTGAAATGTTTTCACAATCTTAATGACTTTAAATTTCTCATATTTTCTATTTTTCCCACCTAAAATGTCATTATTTATAACTTATTCAGATGAAAGCATACTAAGAGGCAGAAGTATGAGCTGAAATCATTTTTATAGTTTTCTTTTTTGATAAATTTTTACTGTAAGTTTTTATAACTTTGATAGTTCTTTTCTGATTTCAAAATTCTGTTCACCTCAGTACCACCTCCACTTGGAAGTCTTCCCTGATAGTCTTAATTATGGAAATCTTCTCTTTTTTTCTGGATATTTAGAGAACTTTATGTGTATCTATTCTTTTTGTTTTTTTGGCTGTGCATCTTTTTTGGCCATTCAATCCTGAACAGGGATTGAACTCATGCCCCCTGTGCTGGAAACGGAGTCTTAACCACTGGACCACCAGCTGCTGCTGCTAAGTTGCTTCAGTCGTGGCCGACTCTGTGGAACCCCATAGACGGCAGCCCACCAGGCTCCCCCGTCCCTGGGATTCTCCAGGCAAGAACACTGGAGTGGGTTGCCATTTCCTTCCCCAATGCATGAAAGTGAAATGTGAAAGTGAAGTTGCTCAGTCATGTCCGACTCGTAGCGACCCCATGGACTGCAGCCCACCAGGCTCCTCCGTCCATGGGATTTTCCAGGCCAGAGCACTGGAGTGGGTGCCACTGACCACCAGGGGAGTCCCTATATGTACCCATTCTTAAAAAAGGCATTTGTTGCTCTCTGCCTTGCATTTTGGCTACTTCCATATGTTTTCTTTCCTCCTACAGAGTCAGTCAGGACTGGTAAATAGGAACCCTCCCACCCCCCCGGGCCAGGGGGTCCGCGGTTGCCTTGAGCAGGGGGAGGAAGGGCTCTGAGCCCAGCTGTGCTCAGGGGGGCAAGGGCAGCCTGGTCACCGTCACCGTCACCGTCTGCTGGGGGTGGTGGCACCCGGGCCAGGCCTCGCCGGCCCTGGCACCACTGAGACCTGTATGGGTTTCCTTGTTGGATTCATAATGGTTAAACGAAGGACCGCTCTGCAGAGAGTGGAGGGGAGGGAGTGTCAGGACGGCCCACTGGTCCCTTCTAGCTTTGCTCACCCACAGGACCGCGACAGCCCTGGGAGAGCGGCCACAGGCCGAGGCTCCGCTGCCGCTCGGCTGTGTGCCCTCCCCATCCTCGAAAGACCTCCCCACTGTCCTCTTCTCTTACCAAGCCTGGGCGGGTGTGAGTGTGTGGAGGGGCGGACGGAGCCCTGCCTAAGGCAGCAGCTCTGGAGAGACCCCAAGTGGGAAGCGGCCTTTCAAGGAAGCAGCCACGGTGGGCATCCTTTCCCCTCCTCCTGCCCCAGCACCACAGCCCACTGTGCTCCCCTCTCTGCACGGGGACTTGGCACCCATCTCCAAAGCTCGAGGCCTTTCCATTTATTTACCCAGCTTACAGACACCTTCTTCCAGGAAGAGCTGGGGAAAAGCAGCAGTGAAAAGCGTACTTTTGAGTGTTAGAATTCTATCCCTATTTAGCTCCTCCAGTCATCCACACAGGCAAACTGGTGTTTAAATTTGATTGTTCAACGGTTGTCTCCAAGCGCTAACTTTACTCACTGGCCTCCCCTATGCTATCTTCTTACCCTCCCTCACATCTGAAATGCCTGACTTTAAAACATTTAAGTGAGCTTACTTACAAGGAGAACTAAATATCACTTCTAGGATCAGTGCAAACCTGTATCACTCGATGAAAACAGAAGGTAGCCCTAAAAACAGATGAATAACTCTTAAAAGAAAAGTGTCTGCCAGGGCACTGCCCAGGTCACCTGACGTCCCCTTCCAGTGGAGCACACGTTACGCTCAGAGAAGCTTGGTCTAGAATGTTAGCAACCGTTTCCTCATTCCAGTAAGTGAGACACTGGTTTTGAACCACTCTATTTTCTCCTGATTTGCTCATAATAGAGGTCAAATCTTTCTCCCCGCTCTACCTAGTAAGAAAGATGTACTATAGTATTTGGGGAAGGGGTGGGGAACACCAAGTGTGTGAAAGGATGTATGAAGGGCATTGTATGAGCGGATGCCAGGGCTATTTCCCTCCCCAAATCTGTTGCAGCAGCAGAGTTCTAACATCTACTTTTGTTTGTAAGGTCCTAGGTGCAGAAAACTGAAAAAAGTCATCTGTTTTAATTTATCAAATAGCCACAAAACATTAAGCTTCAGAAAGTTCTGCCTAAGTTCAAGCAATTGCTTTTTCAAATTTAATTTTCAAGTTATTTCCATTTACACCAGTTTCAAATTAAGAAACTTATTGCCACAATATTTTGTTCACTTTTCTGACTCTCCAAAGTCTGTGTGTCCAAATTAAAACCTGCATGTTTTAGGTTACATCACCTAGGTCCTGTGTGTATACGCGCGTCTCGTGTTTTCTCCCAGACTGATTCCTGTATTAAAGCAGTTAAAAGTTAACAACAATTGATGTGTTCATGGTACCTTGACAGAATGATTATGGAAATCTGTAACAATAATCTCATTATTGCTATTTACAGCTGCGAAATGGGGACCTGAAATAAAAATAAGAAAAAACATGTGATAACCATAACAACGAAAATGATTACAACATAGTAGTTACCAAACTTCATATATTAACTTAGTTATTTAAGAAAAAACAAAGAACTATAGACTTGGTTCTTAAAAGGTCATTGAGCCAGACCTCTGGCTCCAGATAACACAGATTTGATAGCATTCTACACTTGTGGCTGTCTACTCTGCCTTCTTCCAAATCAAGCTGAGAGTTCCAGCAGCCCTCATGGAGTGGAATAAGCAGTAAGCATCAGAGTTCATTCTCCACACCACCATCTGAAAGCCACCCCGGCCAGCTTCCCTGACAGTCACACAGGGCCCTCATCTCCCACGGAAGACAGACATGGTAACTCTTGGGAGCACCGAGGGAAAAATATCCAGCGTGTAATAATTTTTTTTCAAGTAGGGCAGAAACCCACACTTTATAATTTTGGGCGACATTCAGAATTTGGCAGAACTGGAGACAAAGCATAAAGAAAGATTATGCAAATTAATGTGAAACGCAAAAAGCATCCTTCTTAAAAGAAAGTAATCAACTGTTCCCAGCCTCTTCTTGCAGATGTAAAAAAAATGAAGTAAGCCTGTGACTGCAAAGGGGCACACCAAAGAGAAAAGTAAAAGAAATCGCCTTTCCTGTGCTGAGCAAATATTCTAAACTCCTGCTCCTGTATAATCACTTAGACAGGTGAAAAATATTCTCATTCAGAAACTTTTAAATAAAGCAACAGTGAGGTGGAAACAGGAGGCTCTCCATGGTTCCTCAAACATTTTCATTTAAAAACTATTTTATTCAATGTTAATATTCGAAGATTAGACTTCCGAGTTGCCACTAGTAAAAGCCACGCACGGGCTGCAGTAGCACTTACTGCGGGGAAAGCCACTGAGAAGCATCTGACCATGCTTTCGCTTAGATTCCATCCCCAGAGTCTTTCCCAAAACCGGCAAACACACTGGGGATGAGGCGTCTTCAACATGCTCCAACATCATGCAAGTGTGGGCACAAGAAGCATAAAAAAGGGGGTTTACATATTACCATCGAGTGTACCTGCAAACTGCCTGTCCCCATTTCCTCGGCTACCAAACCTGGTGACTATTTTCCCATTTGGCTGGAAGATAAACACGCAGCACGCCTTGTTATCCACCACGATGATGTGCCCGTTGCGGTCCACAGACACTCCTTTGGGCCCCATCAGCTTTCCTGATCCGATTTTTGTCTGTTAGAAACAAGTGCGGGAATGAGCGTGAAAGGGCTGCAAAACATGGAGATAGATGTGGGTGTCAGCAAACGCTGACTTGGCTGTTCAAACAGGGGCATAGCTACTCATGGGCCACAGCAAGTATCTGTCTTGGAAAATTGTCTTTTTCACATCCATTATTTGTTACTGATATTTATATGAAATCATTTTTTTAAGGACTCACCACCAAAAATGTTCTAGAATCCCCTTAACCAGAGTCACAATTCCTCTGTAAGGAGGCAGTTTGGTGGAGCAAGAGAGCCCTGGATTAGGAGTGGGAAGACCATGTCATGCTTGTCACTTGCTCTGTGTCCATTTTGCTATAGCATTTGCTATAGCACAAATTAATTTTTCTCCTTAATTTTAGATTCTTAAATATTATAAATGTCAAAAAGTGACCTTAATCACTTCCACTGCTACTTCTGGAGTATATATAAAGTAAAACAAAGTAAGTAAAGCATTTAGAGCACAGTACATATTAAGCAGTCTTTAAAAGGAAGCAGTCACTTTCTTTATTAAATATCATAATTAATAACAAAATGGCCAGGCGTCTGCCATTGAACCAGAGCTCCACACAGGTGGGATCATGTCTGTTTCATCCAGCACTGTGTGTGCTCAGAGCCTAGTACACTTCCCGATGCCTAACAAGTACCTACAAATATTCATTCACTATATTAACTTCAAAAGTCTAGCATTATTACAGAGTAACTCATGATGATTAAATGGTTCCAGTCTTTGCAGTATTTTAAAATGGGATAAAAGCATTAGATTTCTATAAAACATATACCATATGCATTTAAGACCTTACTTTTCTGAGTATAGTGTGTGTATCAATGCCTGTTTGTTGTAAGATGCATGTCTTAAATCTTCACTTTAATCCTTTGTTTCCTAGAGTACTTATAAAGACGGGCTTTATTCATTTGCCCATTTATTTATTAATTCCACAAACGCTGACCAAGCACCCAGTGTGTGCCATGTGGCAGATAAAAAAATGAGTTAGAAGCAGCACCTACCCTCAACGACATCTCAGTTGCACTGTCTGCTGTGCCCTTTTGAAAGTGCCTAGTGTCAAGGGTTCACTTTGGTAGATTTGGGAGGATTCAGTAGGCCATCTCAGAAGCCACAAGGAATAATACCCCAATGACACAGGCCACACAGACAAGGGAGGAGGAGGAGCATCCGAGGGGAGGGAGCAGTGGGAAAGGTCTGGAAGGTGACAGAGTCTGGGAGGCAAGAACCACAGTCCTCCCGGCACCAGGCTGGGAAAATGTTGCTGGAGCACAGATCTCTGTGCTTTAACGAAAACCTTCAGACTCTGAAAAAAGCAAGGTACAGAGCAGTACCCCACCTGTATTAAATATGTGTTTACATGTACATACATTCCTGGAAGAGAAATTTAAAAACCACATAGCGTCTACATGATACAAAGTGGTATTAATGATGGCAGGAAAATTTCTTTTCATTTATACTCTCCTCTGTAGGCTTATTTGAAAAATCTACTTGCATATATTACATGTTAACTTAAAAGCTTAAACTCTGAAAAACATTACATTCTCAAAGGTTCTGTTTTAGACACCTTATTTTCCCTTTCTCTGTTAGTGCTATTCTGATAGGAATATAACATAAGCTTCATATGTAACTTAAAGTTTGCTAGTAGCCACATCAAAAAGAAAAAAGAAACGGAAAATTCATTGTAATTATTAACCCAATATACAGTAAGTCCCCTAGAGATGAACAAGTTCCATTCCAAGAGCACATTCATATATCCAACAAAGTTAGCCGAGGTACCCAATGAATACAATCGGCCATACTGCACTGAAATAAAATTGGATGTATTGTAATAGGTTTATAGTACTTTTCACACAAATAATACATAATAAAGAAAACATTTCTAATCTTACAGTACAGTACCTTGAAAAGTATAGTAGTACAGTAAAGAGCTGGTGCTTCTTAGCAATACCAACTACATCACCATTGCTTTTATACCTACTTCTGACATCCTGGGCTTGAAATAAAGATATCGTACTACTGTACTCCATAAAGTACACAGAAGCACAACTTGTAGAGGATGCACGCATGTAACAATGTGCACCAGACATGTTGTGAACACACATTCGCATCTTTGAAAGTTTGCAACTTGAAGGTTCATATGTAGAGGACTTACTATATCCAGAAGTTACCATTTCAATAAGTAATATAAAAATTATTAATGAACTAGTTTACATTCTTTGGGGGGAGACTAAGTCTTTGAAACCCAGTGTATGTTTTACACTCATGGTACAACTCAATTCAGACTAGTCCCCTTTTAAGAACTCAGTATTCACTAGTGGCTTGTGGCTATTATATTGGACAGCTCGACTCTACACACTTCTAAAATCTCATTTATGCTATGGCATCAACTTTCCCTGCCATGTGTAAGATTCTCAAATCCATATCTTTAGCCATGGCTAATTTTATCTCAAACTCAACCAACGTCAAACCATTTAAAAAAACAAAAAGAGATAAAAAAGAACCCCCAAACTAGCACCTCTGAATTTCCTAATTTCTTTTATGACACCACAGTTTGTCCAGTCACCTAGGATCAAAATTTCAGAGCAAAGTTCATTCCTTCACAATTTTGAACCTAAGTTTCCTCATCTATAAAATGGCAGCTATGACATTTGCCTCCTGGGTCATGAAGATTCTGGAGGATAAAGCAAAGTGTCAAGCACACTGTCCCTCTCTCCCACCCTCTTCGGTCGATATTATACCCAACTGGCAGGAATACCTCCTTTCCCCACAGAGACATGAAGATGCAAAGACGCGTGTGGAGAGAAATGGGGAGAGGGAGACAGGCCTTCCTACAGCGGAGGTTCAGGCTTAGCTCTGTGCTATAAATTGCTTCAGTCATGATCAGCTCTTTGCGACCCCATGGACTGTAGAGGAGCATTGGATTCTCCAGGCAAGAATACTGGAGTGGGTTGACATATAGGATTTTTGATTCTTGTAAGTTTATAAATTACTGAGATTCAGATCTGATCTCTTTAAAACAAAGAGATACAGTTACTCAGGAAGGAAATACTGGCATTCTTGCAAGGGAATCTGTTGGTTAATTTAATTCTGATATTTGCAATCCAGCTCAAAGACCAGAGACTATAACATAAGAACTTGCAAAAAAAATTTATATACTTTCATGTCTGAATGGAAGTTATGGCAGTAGAGATCAAAGGTAAAAGAGGGAACTCAAATGATTAACAAGAACATCATCATTACCTAATACTATGAACACTGGTTGTTACTTAGAATGACTCAGTCACATAATACCCAAGTGGATGATAATTATGTAGCATAAAAACAGAAAATAAGGGATAACAGGAATTCTATTATGTTGTAGTGAGAACTAGAGCATGTCTAAAAGAAAAAATGCAAACGTTGAACCAAAACCTCTTCTTCCTTCCACTTTCCCTCATCACTCCCGATTAGCTGCACTAGATTCTCCCAAGTGAAATAAGAATTACTGACAATGTGTCCCCCATTTAAACAGAATACCAAGCAAAGATATTTTAGACCCTGGCTTTGGAAAAGTTAAACGAAAAAATTTAACTCAAGAAATATGTCCTTAAACTGAAAGAAGAGATGAGGTAGTTTAGAATATGGTGACCAGGGGTCTCTTTTTCTGTTCTGGGGTCACAAAAGGTTCCCAGATGGACTGGAAGGTGTAAGTCAGGAGGGAAGATGGAAAGGAAAAACTCAGAGGCAGAGAGGAATAAAATTAGGCCTAAGAAGCTGGTGAGTAAAACAAAGAAAAGGAGATAAGAAACTGTATCCTTAGAACTATTAGGAATAAATACAGAGAATCTATATGTGTGTTAACAGTTTGCTTTCCTGAGCATCTGTTTAATTTTACTGAATTCCACCAAAGAAGAAAATAAATATCTCTCTGTTTATGGTCATGGGCATCACACTTGGATGAAATCTCATTAAAGTACAAAAGTTTTTTCACTTGATAACCTTTCAGCCTTTGGATTTTGATCAAAAAAAAAAAGGAGTAGCTGCAACTAGACCATATCCATTCCCCCAGTCCTCTAGGGGGCATAAGTGTTCCTTCATGTTTATTCCAATTATTACCAACAATCTTCCCACTATCAGAATCCAGTTCTTCCAAGAAGTCTATTACATATGGAATACTGAATCACTGGATGAGAAATATTTGACACAGGAAAGCTTTCCTTCTGAAATAGAAAACTTCTGTTTCAAGTTGTTTTAATATAATAGATATAAAATATTTCAGATATAAAACTTTCAATAACTATTTTAGTATTAGTTTTTAAATCTGAAACAACAGGTCATGGTTTTGCTAGAGTATTAAACTAGAATAAATGGGTTATCTCCAAATTAGAAGGGTATTTTCAAGAGGTCACAGAAGAGTGTTCCTTCTAGTAATGTTAAAGCTGTCATATTTGGGTAAGCCTTACCACAAATACAACTACGAAAACAAAGAGGAGGAAGTTAGAGATACAGCAAGACAAGAGAACTTCCCATGTATATTGCCATGATACAGTCATTAAATTAGTAGTGGAAAAAAAATCAAGGACAACTGAAGATTTGTGTGCAATATGGTGGAATTACAGTTGATAGCTTTTTATTCTCCAAGTCTGAAAAAATGCTGCGCCATATGCAAAACAGAGGCTCCGACCTGAGGGTTAATAATTACGTAACTTTTATAAACAAAACTGATGAGGTGACTATTGTGATCTAATGAATCCACAAAGGAAAATACAAATTCTTCCAATAAGAGACTAAGTGAATTTCATATATCTTTAGGATTTCAGGATAGATTATGAAGAACATCATCCCTGTATAAAGTCTGGACAAAGAAGGAATGAGCACCAGGAGCCAGTATGAGGTCATGAAGATGGAATCATAAGTGATCCAACTGACTGTTTTGGACAGGCACTGGAAAAGAACACTTCTTGAATGTCTATTTCATAACCAGGCACATATAAAATCCAGAAATAATATCTCTTGTAATGCTTACCCAAATCCTGTAAGTCAGATTTTTTTAAAATCCAAATTTGCAATACAAGGCTATCAAGGCTTAAGAAAGTCATGTAATTTGCCAAAAGTCAAACAGTTAACAAGCTGCAGAACTGGTATTCCAGAGTTAAAGTTCACGTTGTCCACTGACAGACAAGCAGGGGGCGGAACGGGGACAGTACTGCACACGGCCTTCAAAACACCGCCTGTGACAAACTGTTGCATAATCTTGGGAACAAATGTAGAAAATGGGTTGGATGATAATATTTTTGGAAAAGAGATTTCTGTTGTCGTCAAAGGGCTCTCTATTCTTCAGTGACTGGCTGAAGAAACAGAAGATGATGCTGGGAGTGACAACAAATACACTGAATGATGGGGTCCCTCCAAGTTGTAGCTCAGCTCCCATTCTCTCTTTGGAGACAGCCTCCATTTTCTTTTCCTTTCAGTTCTTATATTATGTACCGTACGACACGATGGTTCAAAATTGTACCAAACAATTTATGACTGCCTAAAGGCTGACATGGCAAATAGATGGGGAAACAGTGGAAACAGTGGCTGACTTTATTTCTCTGGGCTCCAAAATTACTGCAGATGGTGACTGCAGCCATGAAATTAAAAGATGCTTACTCCTCGGAAGGGAAGTTATGACCAACCTAGACAGCATATTAAAAAACAGAGACATTACTTTGTCAACAAAGGTCTGTCTGGTAAAGGTTATGGTTTTTCCAGTGGTCATGTATGGATGTGAGAGTTGGACTGTGAAGAAAGCTGAGCACCGAAAAATTGATGCTTTTGAACTGTTGCTGGAGAAGACTCTTGAGAGCCCCTTGGACTGCAAGGAGATCCAACCAGTCCATCTTAAAGGAGATCAGTCCTGAGTGTTCACTGGAAGGACTGATGTTGAAGCTGAAACTCCAATACTTTGGCCACCTGATGCGAAGAGCTGACTCATTTGAAAAGACCCTGATACTTGGGAAAGATTGAGGGCAGGAGGAAAAGGGGACGACAGAGGATAAGATGGTTGGATGGCATCACTGACTTGATGGACATGGGTTTGGGTGGACTCTGGGAGTTGGTGATGGACAGGGAGGCCTGGTGTGCTGCGGTTCATGGGGTTGCAAAGAGTTGGACACGACTGAGCAACTGAACTGAACTGAACTGAACTGAAAGGCTGACAAGTGTAGAGTCTTCTCTTGTGTTGTTGGAAGAAGGTGTTTGCCATGACCAGTGCGTTCTCTTGGCAGAACTCTATTAGCCATTGCCCTACTTCATTCTGTGCTCCAAGGCCAAATTTGCCTGTTATTCCAGGTGTTTCTTGACTTCCTACTTTTGCATTCTAGTCCCCTATAATGAAAAGGACATCTTTTTTGGGTGTTAGTTCTAGAAGGTTTTGTAGGTCTTCATAGAACTGTTCAACTTCAGCTTCCACAACAACATAAGAGAAGACTCTACACATGGACATCACAAAATGGTCAATACCAAAATCAGACTGATTACATTCTTTGAAGCCAAAGATGGAAAACCTCTATACAATCAGCAAAAACAAGACCAGGATCTGACTATGGCTCAGATCATGAACTCCTTATTGCCAAATTTAGACTTAAATTGAAGAAAGTAGGGAAAACCACTAGACCATTCAGGTATGACCTAAATCAAATCCCTTATGATTATACAGTGGAAGTGAGAATAGATTTAAGGGACTAGATCTGATAGACAGAATGCCTGATGAGCTATGGATGAAGGTTCTTAACATTGTACAGAAGACAGGGATCAAGACCATCCCCAAGAAAAAGAAATGCAGAAAAGCAAAATGGCTATCTGAGGAGGACTTAGAAATAGCTGAGAAAAGAAGAAAAGTGAAAGCAAAGGAGAAAAGGAAAGATATACCCATTTGAATGCAGAGTTCCAAAGAATAGCAAGGAGAGATAAGAAAGCCTTCCTCAGTGATCAGTGCAAAGAAATAGAGGAAAACAATAGAATGGGAAAGACTAGAGATCTCTTCAAGAAAATCAGAGATACCAAGGGAACATTTCATGCAAACACGGGCTCAATAAAGGAAATAAATGATAGGGACCTAACAGAAGCAGAAGATATTAAGAAGAGGTGGCAAGAATACACAGAAGTGTACAAAAAAGATCTTCACGATGCAGATAATCATGACGGTGTGATCACTCACCTAGAGCCAGACATCCTAGAATGTGAAGTCAAGTGGGCCCTAGGAAGCATCACTACGAACAAAACTAGTGGAGGTGGTGGAATTCCAGCTGAGCTATTTCAAATCCTAAAAGATGATGCTGTGAAAGTGCTGCACTCAATATGCCAGCAAATTTGGAAAACTCAGCAGTGGCCACAGGACTGGAAAAGGTAAGTTTTCATTCTAATCCCTAAGAAAGGCAAACTACCGCACAACTGCACTCATCTCACACTCTAGTAAAGTAATGCTCAAAATTCTCCAAGCCAGACTTCAACAATATGCGAACCGTGAACTTCCAGACATTCAAGCTGGTTTTAAAAAACGCAGAGGAACCAGAGATCAAATTGTGAACATCTGCTGGATCATCAAAAAGGCAAGAGAGTTGCAGAAAAACATCTATGTCTGCTTTATTGATTATGCTAAAAGCTTTGACTGTGTGGATCACAATAAACTGTGAAAGAAATGGGAATACCAGACCATCTGACCTGTCTCTTGAGAAACCTGTATGCAGGCCAGGAAGCAACAGTTAGAACTGGACATGGAACAGCAGACTGGTTCCAAATCGGGAAAAGGGTATGTCAAGGCTGTAAACTGTCACCCTGCTTATTTAACTTATATGCAGAGCACATCATGAGAAACGCTGGGCTGGAGGAAGCACAAGCTGGAATCAAGATTGCCGGGAGAAATATCAATAACCTCAGATATGCAGATGACACCACCCTTATGGCAGAAAGTGAAGAAGAACTAAAGAGCCTCTTGATGAAAATGAAAGAGGACAGTGAAAAAGTTGGCTTAAAGCTCAACATTCAGAAAACTAAGATCATGCATCTGGTCTCATCACTTCATGGCAAATAGATGGAGAAACAGTGGAATCAGTGGCAGGCTTTATTTTTGGAGGGCTCCAAAATCACTGCAGGTGGTGACTGCAGCCATGAAATTAAACGACGCTTACACCTTGGATGGAAATTTATGACCAACCTAGACGGTATATTAAAAAGCAGAGACATTACTTTGCCAACAAAGGTCCATCTAGTCAAGGCTATGGTGTTTCCAGTAGTCATGTGTGGACGTGACACTTGGGACTATAAAGAAAGCTGAGTGCAGAAAAATTGATGCTTTTGAACTGTGGTGTTGGAGAAGACTCTTGAGAGTCCCTTGGACTGCAAGGAGATCCAACCAGTCCATCTTAAAGGAGATCAGTCCTGGGTGTTCATTGGAAGGACTAATGTTGAAGCTGAAACTCCAATACTTTGGCCACCTGATGTGAAGAACTGACTCATTGGAAAAGACCCTGATGGTGGGAAAGATTAAAGGTGGGAGGAGATGGGAATAGAGGTTGAGATGGTTGGATGGCATCACCGACTCTATGACATGAGTTTGGGTAAACTCCAGGAGTTGGTGTTGGACAGGGAGGCCTGGCGTGCTGCAGTCCATGGGGTCGCAAAGAGTTGGGCAAGACTGAGCGACTGAACTGAACTGAAAGGCTGACATGAATTGTTTTCTATCATTTCCATGTATCTGTCTTATTTGGTAGGGACAATGTGTTATAATTCTTTTTCTCCCATATCATTGTCTATCACAGGCCTGAAGGAACTTGCTAAACCACAATCTGTAGGCTAATTTGGGAAATACAAATTGCCTCAATAGCCTTTTATAAAGATTGTTGTTTTTTTGAATTGAGGTAAACCTGATGATATTTTAAAAAAGAAAATAAAAGCATTACCCATGACATTTCTCACAGAACTGGAACAAATAATCCAAAACTTATATGGAACTATAAAAGACTCAGAATTGCCAAAGCAATATTGAGGAAAGAAAACAAAGCAGGAGGCATAACTCTCCAAAACTTTAGACAAAACTACAAATCTACAGTAATCAAAACAGTGGTATTGGTACAAAAGCAGACAGATGGATCAGTGGAACAGAATCGCCAGCCCAGGAATAAACCCATACACAAAGGCGGTGGTGGTGGTTTAGTCGCTAAGTCCTTTCCAATTCTTGCGACCCCATGTACTGTAGCCCACCAGGCTCCTCTGTCCATGGGATTTCCCAGGCAAGAATACTGGAGTGGGTTGCCATTTCGTTCTTCAGGATCCTGACCCAGGGACTGAACCCACATCTCCTGCATTGCAGGCAGATTTTTTATTGCTGAGCCACCAGGGAAGCCCGCACACCAAAAGGAGGCAAGGATGTAAAACTGGAAAAAAGATAGTCTCTGCAGAAAGTGGTGCTGGGAAAGTTGGACAGTTGCACATAAATCAATGACGTCAGAACACACCCTCACACTGTGCACAAAAATAAACTCAAAATGGCTCAAAGACTTAAACATAAGACATGACACCATAAAACTCCGACAAGACAGCATAGGCAAAACATTCTTCGACATAAATTGCAACAGTGATTTTCTTAGGTCAGTCCCCCAAGGCAACAGTAATAAAAACAAAAATAAATAAATGGGACCTAATCAAACTTACAAGCTTCTGTACAGTAAAGGAAACCATAAAAAACACAGATACAAATGAAAAGACAATCTATGGAATGGGAGAAAATATTTGCAAATGAGGCAACTGACAAGGACTTACTCTCCAAAATATACACACAGCTCATACAACTCAACCACCAAATAAAACCCAATCGAAAAATGGGCAGAAGATGTTAACAGACATTTCTCCAAAGAAGACATACAGATGGCCAGTGAATACACGAAAAGACGGTCAACATCATTAGTAATTAGAGAAATGCAAATCAAAACTACAACGAGGTAACACCTCACACCAGTCAGAGTGGCCATCATTAAAATGTCTACAAATAACAGATGCTGGAGAGGATGTGGAGAAAAGGGCATCCTCCTTCACTGCTGGTGTGAATATAAATTGTACAGCCACTATGGGGAACAGTATGGAGGGTCCTCAAAAAACTAAAAATAGAGCTACCACATGATCCAGTAATCCCACTCCTGGGCACATACCCAGACAAATCTATAATTCAAAAAGATATACACAACCCTATATTTGTATAGCGTGCTCAGTTGCTTCATTTTTATCCAACTATTTGTGACCCCATGGACTGTAATCCACCAGGCTCCTCTGTCAGTGGGATTTCCCCAGCAACAATAGTGGAGTGGGTTGCCACGCCCTCCTCCAGGGGATCTTCCTGACCCAGGGATCGAACCTGGGTCTCCTGCATCTCCTGCACTGCAGGCAGATTCTTTACCGCTGAACCACTGGAGAAGCCCACCTAGGTTCACAGCAGCACTGTTTACAAGAGCCAACATATACAAACAACCTAAATATCCATGAACAGATGAGTGGATAAAGGAAAGGTAGTACATATATACAGTGGAATACTATTCAGTCATAAAAAGGATGAAATAATGCCATTTGCAGCAACATGGATGCAACTAGAGATTATCATACTAAATGAAGTCAGAAAGGGAAAGACAAATACCATACGATATCACTTATACGTGGAATCTAAAATATGGCACAAATGAACCTACTTACAAATCAGAAACAGACTCATGAACACAGAGAACAGACTTGGGGTTGCCAAAGGGGAGAAGGACAGGATTGGGAGTTTGGAGTTAGTAGATGCAAACTATTACATTTAAAATGAATACACCACAAGGTCCTACTGTATAGTACAGGGAACTATATCCAACCCCCTGGGATAAACTATAATGAAAAAGAGTATTTAAAAGAATGTAATTTAAAAAAACAACTGAGCAAACTAATTGCTTTATAAAATAAAGCCATATTTAGGATATACATGAGTAGATTTATGACAATATCACTGTGATTCTTGCTTCATTAAACTTAGATGTAACAAAGTTAAGATGTTCTGCACATGAAAAACTGTTGAACATTTTATTGAATCTGTGAGACCCCCCCCAAAAAGACAATTTCATCTTGTATTTCCTATTCCTTCTCTCAACTGGTCAGTTGTAGTTAATCTTACCTTAAACTTCCCATCTGATGAGAAGATGCTAACCCATTTATTATCATAATCAGCAATGATTATGTCCCCACTGGGATGCACAGCTACTCCTGTGGGACGCTGTAACTGCCCAGGAGAGCGTCCTCGTATGCCAAAACGACTTTTGAACTGTCCATCATTGGAAAATATCTGAAAAACAAATTACATTCATTGCAATGTGAACAGAAACCATCAGGAAAAAAACAGTGAAGGATATCTGTCATAAGGACTACAGGGCAGAACATACAAAGCCTATTTGAAGTAAAGCCTACACACACATGATAAGCTTCCCTTTCTTTCCTTGCATCTTAAGCCTTAAGTAGGAAACTGCACCTGTATTTATTTTATCAACATAAGTTGTTAAAGGTATACAATTAGGAGCCATACCTGCACACACTGGTTGTTACTGTCAGCAATCAATATCTTTCCACTCGTAGATGCTGCTACCCCTTGAAGATTTGTGAATTCCCCTTTGTTTCTTCCTTTGGTACCTAAAAATAAATGATAAAACCAGAGAAAATTAGGGACTTCCTTGGTGGTCCACCAGTTAAGACTCCACGCTTCCATTGCAGGGGGCACGGGTTTGATCCCTGGCTGGGGGACTAAGATCCTATGTGACACATGGAGTAACCAAAAAAAAACAAAACAAATACCACAGAAGATTAAACAATAGAGAGTTAGATTTCTCAGTTATAGCAAGAGAATTATTCAGTCCTCTGTAAGTGGCCTGAGAATGCAATGTTTTTTAAATTACACTTTAAAAAAAGAGGAGCCCTTCCCACTGACCTAATCCATAGTCTACTAAACCTGTCTTTCAGACCAATAAAGTCTTTGCAACATCACGTTATGGGGGGCAAATACCAATCTTTTCTTATTAACCTGTGGCTGCAGACTACTATGATTAAAATATATAGATTCCACAAAGACATGATTATAAAAACTAATTACAATATTGAGGATATTTAGTAGCAGAGGGTCTTATTTTGGGGTTGTGCCAAAATCCCTTCTCCAGTTCAGCAGTTCTTAGAAACCTGGACACTTGACTTCCAGCACTTTTAACTAACTACAAGGTCACAGGTGTTATAAAACCAGCAGGCTGATATTCAACCACTGGAGTTATCTACAAACTATTTTCAAAGACTCAGTGTCTCATTAAGCTTCTCTCTCCTGTAAAAGGTATCCTGACATGCTTTCCAGATTAAATAAATAAGAAAGGCAAAAGAAAATTAATTAATGTAAGAAAATTAATCAATGTAAGTAACAGCCTCATCCTTCCCAGAGTTTTTTACCAAAGAGATGAAGTAGGAGGGAAAAAAGCTTAAAGATGTCTACGGTTAACAGATGTTTGTTTTTATTTCAAAAGAAGTAAATAAATAAAATAACTTATTTTAATAGGACCATGTAAATATTAAAGGATGGAAATAAACTTTGCTCAGAAACGACTGGGAAGGAGGTTTAAATTTTCACAGTTGGAGAGCCAGAGCTAGGCCTCAGTTTTTTAATTTCATTTACATTCAAAAGAGTAACTTGATATTTGTTTTTAGACGTCAATGCAATTCCCCAGGAGAGCAAAAAGAGGCTGGCAGTGGCCAATGTCAAGGCCCTATTGAGGTTGCTTAAGAACAGGGAGACTCTTCAGAAACTGGTTTCTGCATTTAGGAAGTGAAACTGTGACAGAATTAAACTCAAAACAAAATCGACAACAGAATCGCTGGGTGAATCATCTTCTCAGCTGGTTCTTATCAAATCCACAAGATAGTTGTTTCATTGAGGTCCTGGGTCCAAACACGATGACTCATGATCTCTGTCTCTTTTTATAACATGAAATAAAAATCTGAGGCCCAGATCCTCAAAAGAACGTCTTCCACACTGTAGGACAAACAGTTCTATTTAATTTCGGATGTTTCAGAAAAGGCGATCTCTATACTTATCTGCACAAAATCCCTAGAATATGAAGGTACATGGGATCAGCTAATACTTTAAAAATGGTGTGCTGATATCTGTGTGGGGGGAGGGGCAGGAAAAGGGGTGGCAGGCCCTTGAAAGAGGTACGTGCCAACATGGTATTTGCTTTTGGGCATTCCTTCTTAAGTCTGAATAACAGCTGATTAACAGGTACAGCAAAATGAAAGCAACAATTCTTCTAAAATGCTCAGTTTATACTTTTTAAAAGGCAGTGGGGGCAAGGCCAGGGTCTCGTGAGAATAAAAGCTTAATTTATCAAAAACGTTGATAAACAAAAGCATGGAAGTTATTAGCAAGATAAGGAACTGAGGACCAAATAAAGAAAACATAATAAAAGAGAGTCCTACCAGTGGACTGGAAAAGAAGTGACTGTAAAGAAAACCCAGGCCATTTTGTAAAACTGGAAGTTTACCCATGGCCCAGAGGGAATGCAGGCAGAGGAAAGAAACATTGAGAAGAGGATGGGAGTAAGAGGCACTGGGCCGAGTAGATGCACGTTGGTTTGCTGTTCTTAAGCCTGCCTGTTGCCCTCTTTTACTTAACTTCTGGCCCATCCTGCCAACAGTGTCTGTGAGTCTCTCAGTCGTGTCAGACTCTTTGCAACCCTCGGGACTATATAGTCCATGGAATTCTCCAGGCCAGAATACTGGAGTGGGTAGCCTTCCCTTCTACAGGGGATCCTCCCCACCCAGGGATTGAACCTAGGTCTTCCGCATTGCAGGCGGATTCTTTACCAGCTGAGCCACAAGGGAAGCCCCATCCGTGCTCCCTGATCGTGTTAAGGACAAAGCCTATTCTATTCAGAGAAGACTCTGCAGGCAGCAGCAGTTGAGGTTTGAAAGGAAGGAAAAGATAGAGACTAGTGCTTTAGTAGATGTTCAGTGGTTCCTCTGTTAAAAAGATTTAATTGTCTTTCTGAAAACATAGAGGTGATGCAGAAGGAGGGGAATATCTGAGCAAAAAAATATGGACACCTTTTTTTTTCTTTGCAGAAATAAACACACATTTTTGAGGGTCAGTAGAAATGGGAAACAACTGTATAGGGGATGGTCAGACATATAATTGGACTCTGTATCAATATCGTTTGGAACAAGTGGAAAGAAGACTCTGCCAGTTTGAAACGGATGCGAGATGGTTCGTACATGCTCTGAGAGGAAAGCGTCTACAATACAGAGGACCACACTGCTGGGGGAGGTCCTCCCACCCCCACCACGCCCCAGGCGATGTGCCGGCCCAACTGTCACTCTTGGTCTCAAGTTAACAAGAGCTTGAGATCGCTGCCACACACGTCAACAAAATCTCAGGGCTGGAGGCACATCTGTTAGATGGCTTATATTTTTTTTTCTTAAATTAGATGGAACAGGCTTTGCCATTTCCTGAGAATTAAAGGAAATCCAGCAGAATACTTGAGGGACAACTCATGCTGACTATTTTTATAAGGAAAATCTTAATGTTGAGTAATGATATGCACAGAATCATTATGCTGAAATGCCCAAAGTCCAAGTGTTTAAAAGTGTCTTGGGTCCAAAATAAACAGAAATTCCAGAAGTTAGAAATAATTTGGAGTGATGTGTTCCTTTTCAATATATTTAGTAAGACTATTTAGTCCAAAGAAAAATGTCTAGCCCGCCACAACGTATTCTATTTAGGAAAACCATTTCTTTCATAACAAATATAAGTGAAGCATAAAACACATATAGTCATCATAAAATCTTTCTCTATCTAACAGCTACATCTGGGCTATAAAATGAGTAATGTGAATTTCTAAAGTAATTATAAACTATTTGGCAACAATTCCATAAGATAATTATACTTGTTTCCCCCCAGATTTTAAACTAGCCTATGAAGCACAGAATGACTTTTTATCAGCTTCTTATCCATGCCCCTGCCCATGCCTCTAGGAAGATTACAGAAGTAAGGTAATAAGTTCCTAGGCTGAAATAGGGGATCACAATTGCAAATTTCTTCTCACTCCCACTCCAACCTAGTAAGAAAATTAACGCTAAATACACCTAGATACTTAGGTAACGCAAAAGGACGAAACAGCCAGACACAGGGTTTAACACGGGATTTTCAACCAAGTAGGTGCTTAACGTATATTTGCTGAATGAATGGGTCTCTAAATGAAATATGAATGACTGAGTAAATGACAACCCACATTATGTCATGGGAAAAGGAAGTGTTCAGTAATACTGATAGCACTTTCATTCATATACATTCTCTGACGTACTCCCTGTCACAACCCCAAGAGTCATCAGCAGGATAAACATCATCATTCCATTTTAAAGATGAGGAATTGAAGCTAGACATATCACAGAGTCAGCAAAGGGACAGAGCAATGAATAAAACCTGGTTCTCCTAACCCTTTACAAAATACATATTTTTAATACATACATTGCTTCTCTCTAATTGGGTATCAGGTTTCTGAGGTGAGGACAACTATTCTTTGGGTTCACATAAGCCATGCTTGCTCCATAAAAATTTTTGAGGAAATTCCATTTTAACTGGTTCACTGTCTCCCTTATTAAACTATGAGCTCCCCAGGGGAAGCTGCAACATCTGTCCTGTTCTCTGCTGCAGCTTACAATACAGTGCGGCGTCTGGTACTTGGTAAATAGCAGTGGCATCTTTCCACATGTGAAACGCAAGAGACGTTCCCAGGGATGAGTTTCTCAAGGAGTGGGTTTCCTATAAAAACATCAGTTGCCAAATTAGCATACTCTCCTTCCTCAGAGATTTTAGAGAGGGAAGATGATGCTTTGCAGAAATGAGGCAGGGAAGAGGGGCATAAATTATCCTATCTTCCTGTAAAGCCTCTGAACTCATGCTAAGTGATTTTATACAGCCATCTGCTATCACAAGAAAGCGCACTGATCTGGAGTACAAATGAATGGTTCATTCACCACTTCCCAAGGACTCATTAAGGTATGCTGGATGAATTGCATAACTTGAAACGATTCATCTGTAATTCTTTCATTCCCTCCCACCTCTTCATCTTCCCCTTTGTTCACTGCTTTTCTTAAATAGCTCACAAAACCAACTCACAGCTTTTAGTCAGCAAACTCTGACAGTGCAGGGAAAAACAATCTCTTGATGTTTTAAGGCTTTATCAACAGATGCACTAAGCCACTTGCCTGTACTCCTTCAGGTTTGTTTTCCAATTTAACATTAGAGTAAGACAATAATTGACTCACAGTGGGCATGTTATGTTTTCATGTGTGGGAGGTGTCAAGTATCTCAACTTTGGAAAACTGCAGAAGTTGAAGGACATTTCAGATGAAGAGGAACTACCATGCAATTAAAAAGGCAGGGGCCTCAGAGTCACAGGTGGCTTGGTTCCTACTTGGGCTCTCCCGAGCCTCCACTCCTTCAGAGCTAAGGATGATTATATGTGGTCCTGGTAATTTGGTTTGTGAGGGTCAAGAGCTGTAGGCTGGGGAGGAGCTCTGATTTCTACCACTGGCCCTTTCTACTGTCTAAGAGCTCCCCTTATGCTGATTTCAATGAATTCAGTAAAGCTGCAGATACAAAATTAACATACAAAATTCAGTAGCGTTTCCATACATTAACAATGAATTTTCTGAAAAAGAAACAACTTGATTCCACTGATAACAGCATCAAAAACAATAAAGTACTTAAAAATAAATTTAACCACAGAGCTAAAAGATTTCTTATCTGAAATCTACAAGATATTAATGAAAGAAATTGAAAAAGACACAAAGTGGAAAGATATTCCATATTCATGGATTGGAAGAATTATTATTGTTAAAATGTCAATACTACCAAAAGACATCTACAGATTCAATGCAATCCCTATCAAGAGTCCAGTGGTATTTTTTACAGATGTTAAAAAACACTTCTAAAATCTATATGGAACCACAAAAGACCCTGAATGGTCAAAGAAATTCTGAGGAAGGGGAACAAAACAGGAGGCCTCACATTCCCTGATTTCAAGCTATAATATAAAGCTATTGAAATCAAAATAGTATAGTATTGGCATTAAAAACCAATAGACCAAAACAGAATTGAGCCTAGAAAAAATACCCAAATATATACAGTCAACTGATATTTTGACAAAGGTGCCAAGAAAAGACAGTGGCTTCAACAAATGGTGCTAGGATAATTGAATACTCACATAAAAGGATGAAACTGGACCTCTGTCTTACATCATAGACAAAAGTTAACTAGAAAGGGATTAAAGATTTAAATATAAGTCCTGAACTCAGGTCTTGTTTCTTCCTAGAAGAAAACACAGGAATAAAGCTCCCTGACATGAGCATTGGTGAAGATTTTTTGGATAGGACACCTAAGGCATGAGCAAAGAGTGCAAAAATAAACAAGCAGGACCATATCAAACTAAAAAGCTTTTGACAGCGAGCAAAAGAAACCATCAGCAATGTGAAAAAACAAAAAGTGGAACGGGAAAAAATATTTCACACTATGTATCTAATAAGGGGTTAATATCCAAAATATATAAAGAACTTACACAATTCAACAGCAACAAACCAAATAACCCAATTAAAAACTACGGGAAAGACCTGAATACGTACTTTTCCAAAGAACAGTCACAAAGGTCACGTGAAAAGAAGCTCAAGGTCACCAGGTATCAGGGAAATGCAAATTAAACCCACAGTAAGACGCCCCTCATGCCTGTCAAAACGGTCACATCCAAAAGACGGAGCAAATATGGTGGCATGCTCAACTAAAGATCCCTCATGCTGCAGTGAAGACCTGGCCCAGGTAAATAAACTAAACAGACGAACGGCGGCATGGATGTGGACTACTGGGCCTTGTGCACTCCTGGTAAACTGGTAAAGTCACTATGGAAAAACTGCATAAAGGATCTCTGAAAAGAAAACACAGAACTACCATTATGATCCAGCTTTTCCACTTCTGGGTATGCTCCATGTCTGGCTGAATAGTGTGACTACTGTTCTGCTATGAAAGGGAGAAAATCCTACCATTTGCGACAACATGGGCGGGCCTTGAATGCATTTCGCTGGCTGAAGTCAGTCAGTGAGACACAGACCAACACTGTATGATCTCACTCACACGTGAAATCTAAAGCAAAACGAAGCAGGACTTCCCTGGTGGTACAGTGGTTAAGAATCCTCCTGCCAATACAGGGACACAGGTTCGATCCCCAGTCTGGGAAGATCCCACTCGCCGCAGGGTGACCAAGCCCCGGAGCTAGAGCTCCTGAGCCTACGCGCTGGGGCCTGCGTGCGGCAACTCCTGAGCTTGCGTTCCTAGAGCCTGTGGTCTGCAACAAGAGAAAGCGCGCAACAAGAAGCCTGTGCACCACGCCTAGGGCGCAGTCTCTGCTTGTCACGACTAGAGAAACCCCCTGAGCAGCAGTGCAGACCCAGTGCAGCCAAAAATAATAAATAAATAAAATGAAGACAAAACAGAACTCACACTAAAGAGATCAGACTTGTGGTTACCAGAGGCAGGAGGGTCGGGGAGAGGCAGCCAGAGATGAAGTAACTTCCCTGACTGTGTGGTTTTGACAGTGTCACTGCTGGGGCTGGAGCCAGGGCCAGCCCGCCTCTGTGCCCACAGCCTCGACCATTCACTCTTCACCCTTGCATCCCTGCATCACTAAAGTCAAACAGCCTGATGCTCCGTTGGGTCCTCAAGCCCTGCCTGCTCCCTCCTAAGGATGTTAGGAATCTGCATTTCCTCTCCACTCGCCGCATCACTCAACTCCAGCACTTGCAACAGCTCACATGACCGCTGCAACAGGAAGCAGCCCCCTGCCTCCTGGGGAACACTGCCGGTAGATCCCTAGGCTCTCTGGAAATCAATGTCTCAGTAAGTCACCACATCACACCACGCTGTTCAGTGCCCTCCCCTTCATCCACACCGTGATGACGGTTCTCAAACCTCAGCGCGCAGAAGGGTCGTGGGGCTGGAGGCATGCAGATTCCTGGTCCCGTCCCCGGAGATTCTGATTCTGTAAACGCAGTTCAGAATCCAGGAATTCTAATTTTTGCCAAGCACCCCAAGGACCTCAAGTGGTTTATGGGAAACACAGGTGTACAGAACAAAGTTTCTGCTTAGCAAGGAAACAACTTCTTCTTTGCTCTCTTCACTTTATTTCACGCTTCAGGTAATGGAATCATTATGGTTCCTGGAACTACTCAGTGTCTGATCTTCCCCTTCACCTAAACCTCCCCTTTCCTCCTTCTAACTGGCAGACTCTTTCTCCTTCAAAGCTGGCTTAGGTTTAGGTGTCATCTCGAGAACCTTCCTTAACTCCCTGCTACCTGTCAGCCTCCCCATCCCGCCTGCTTCTGAAGGTGCTCATTCTGAAGGTACCACATCTGTCAAGTCTGTCCCCTTCTAGACTGTGGCCTCCCCTAGGTCAGGCTCAGGATCTGAGCATTGCCGCCTGGCCATGCGTCGGGCACACAGTAGAAGCTCAAACAGCAGAGTTCCATTTAACTAGGGGGCTGGATGATCAGGGAGGAGAGGGGAAAGGAAAGTCAAAACTACCCTGGAAAATCTTCTATTATCCAGAAAGTAATAGTTCACTTGCACAAAGAGACACAGGTGTTCAGGCATGTACACAACATAGCTGTCATGTATCTGCCCTTGCGTATCTGTTATAAACCGAACTGTATCTCCACACAATCCATATGCTACAGTCCAGTCTCAACCTCCAGTACCTCAGAATGTAACTGTTTTTGGAGTTAAGATCTTTAAAGCTGATTAACTTAAAACAAGGCCCTAATCCAATACGACTGGTGTCCTTATGAGGAGAGGGAGAAACACCAGGAGTGTGTGAGCAGAAGGGGGCCCTTCAGAGGACAAAGCAGCAAGCAGGCAGAGGCCTCCGGGGAAACCAAGCCCGCCGCCTCCTTGAGCCTGGGCTTCAAGCCTCCAGACTGTGAGAAAATCAATCTCAGTCTGTGGTACTGTTATGGCAGGCCTAGAAAACGGAGACATCATCTTTACTTCATTAACAAACGTGGACTTAGTGCTATATGCCATGGACTGTTCTCAGTGCCTCATAAACGTCTAAACACTTAAACACTTCCCCACAGTGCCCGTGAATCTCCAAGGGTGCATGTCTCAATGGGTAGAAGGGGAGAAGAGAGGGTCCCCTTCCCCTGGGGCGGGGCTGGGCATTCAGAATATAACTTGGGAAAAAACCCCTAAGAGACATGTCTCTTTCCTCAGGTGAGATTCACAGGTGGAATGGTGACGATTGAAAGTAACAATAGTAAAAGGACGGTCATCTTTAACTCAGCAGTTACTGCACATAGGCAAATGCAAGCCCTAAGAATTCCTTCTTGTTTCACACCCACGGCAACTTAAGAATTAGGTAAGATTTCATTGCCTTTATTTTAGCAGAGGAAACTGGGTTAAGAAGGGAGAATCAGAATCTGGCCCAGATCTGGCCCTCTCTCCACTTAGCACACTGCCTGGGAAGTGGACCCAGTAACTTGGCTGGGGGAGGGGAGATTCCAAATGCAAGACTGAGTTAGCTCTTGATGCAGATCAATGGGGAGCAGCAAGGTCAATTGTTTTGGAAGAAAAGGCAGCAGGGAACATCTAACAGCCTTAATAACAGCTCGTGCAAAAACAATGGCTGTGGATTATTTAGCTCTTCCAACATGCCAGGCATTAAGCTTGGAACTTTGAACAGTTCTGAGAAGCAGATATTTTTATCTTTCCTTTTTATGGACATGGAAACTGAAGCCCAGGGAAGCTGGGAGACCTGCCCAAAGTTGAAGCAAGTGGCAGAACCGGAGTGGCAGGTCTGGGAGGCTCCAATCCTGTGCCACCCAGCCCACCCCCTCTGCTTTGGCAAGTGTCTCAACAGCCTCTGCACCCAACTGCACAAATGGCCAGTGAATGGACCAGGGCCTCCACGCACTGAGAAGGGAGCCTGCTTGCTGGATCACAGTCTTTACCAAGATCTATCCTAAAGAATAATAAATATAGAGTATTAAATAATAAAGAGAAATGAATAATAAAAAGAGCAGCTCTTGCCCAAGAATGTTCCAAGGAGCCTTATTTTCCCAAGATGTCCACAGGAAAAGTGCTATGGTCAGAAGAGCTTGGAAGTGTTGCCTATTATCCCTCCACTGCCTGTGAGACCTACAGTGTACATCAGCAGATTCTAAAGGTACACAGTAAAAAAAATAATAATAATCTGTTTCCCTCACTTAAGCTAAGCTTTCCCCAATCTGTCTGAACCACAGAACTGTTTTTCTACATGTGTCAGTGACCATACCTTGAAGACCTTTTTAGAGATACTGCAGTGGAGGACTGAACAGGCAGAAAGAGAAGCAAGTGGGAGCCACTTTTGGATATAGTAGCTAACATGTAGACTTTTTTTTCTTAAGAATTATCAAATTGTGAGGACCTCCCTGGCTGTCCAGTGCTTAAGACTCCATGCTATCAATGCAGGGGGCCTGGGTTTGATACCTGGTCAGGTAACCAGATCTCAGATGCCACATGGCTTGCCACAAAATAAAAAAAATTTAAAAATATATAATAAAAGAATTAGTAAAGTGTTGGTTGTTTTATTTAGTTTGTTTAGAAAATAAACAGCTTTAAAAAATTGGAGGCCATAAAGCTGACAAGGGAAGGACAATTTGCATTCCCAAATCTCTTGGTTCATCCTAAGCCATTCTGCTTCCATCCCAACCCATTCTATTCTCCAGGTTTCCACCCACCCACCCTCTTAAGGCTGCTCTCCAGCTACACGCAGATGGATATAACCACAGCTTGCAATGCACCATGCCCCTTATCCCCAGGTCTTACAGTGTGGAAGCAGTGAGAAGCATCAGACCCTCTGCCCACAGTTACCTCCTGCGCTGGCACATTCCAGAGAAACACGTGATGTTATTTGATAGAAGCATGTCTCTGCCTTTGGGTTAGGCAGAAGTACTCTAAAGACATTATTCCCATGGGGGGAAAAGATCGCCAACATTTCCTCTAAAATGTGCAGATTATGTACACACTGCTATATTTAAAATGGATAACCAAAAAGGACCTACAGTATAGGAAAGGGAACTGTGTTCAGTATTATGCAACAAAAGAATCTGAAAAGAAGAGATACATGTATCTGTGTAACTGAATCACTTTGCTGTAACCTGAGACTGACATTGTTAATCACCTACATTTCAATATGAAATAAAAAGCTAAAAAAAAAAAAAAAAAAAACCTGCTACAAAAAAAAAGTCCAGATTAGAGTGCTGTATTTTTCTAATTCTCTTTCTGCTTATTTTCAGTTTCTGATTTTCCATAATACATACGCAGCGCTGGCGTGTTGAGAGGAGGAGGAGGGGAAGAAGGAGAGGGGGGAGGGAGGAAGAGCGAGCAGGGAAGGAGGAGGGGAGAGGGAGGAGGAGAAGGACACAAACCTCTGGAGAAGCCTGCACGAGCTCACCTAATAAAATACACCAGTTTATCTCCCACAGCCCAAGTTGCAGTTGCGACCTGCCAAGTTGCAAGTCGCGACACTTCCCCAGTCCCCCCTTGAACCAAGCAAAATCCCGCGTGCAGGCGCAGCGCCTCTGGCCCCTTACCCACGCGGAAGATCAGGTCGTCTTCGATGGGGTTCTCTTTTCGCTTCCCGGTGCTGTACATGCTGGCGGGCCTCTTGACAGCCTTCTGCTTCACATGGCCGCTGCCCGGGGACTTCACGCGCCGCTTCACGCCCTCGGTGGTGGGGGACACGTCCGCCGAGCGGATCACCTTCAGCTTGAACGGGCTGCCGCGGATGTGTTGGTCGTAGAGACGCAGCGACAGCGTGAAGTCGCCCTCCTTCTGCACGGTGTAGAGGAACTCGTACGTGCCGTTCTTGTTGTCCAGGATCTCCCCGTCGGCCACGCTGCCGTCCGGCGTGCTCAGCTCCGCCGTCAGGTAGGCGTTGCCCGTCTTGCACAGCTCGCCGTCTTTGTCCTTAGTTGTTATGGTAACGGACATGGGCTGCCCGATGATGGTCTGCCGCAGCCCCTCGCCCGTCGCCACCGTCTCGGAGGCGACGGCGTTGGTGGTCAGAATCGTCCCGAGGTTGTGGATGGACTTCTTGAGCCCCTCGGTCTCCACGATGAAGTCCAGCTGGTCGTTCTCTCGCGGGTGCAGCGGGAAATCCTGGTCCGCTAGCTCGTTGAGCTTCTCGCTCATCTGCTTCTTCACCAGCAGCACCTCCGTCTCCGTGCCGTGGTTGAGGGCCTGCGCCGTGAAGCTGCTGCAGCTCTTGATGCTCTCCTGGCCCTCGAGCAGGGTGTCCAGCTGCGACTGGAGGACCTGCGGGGAGAGCGAGCCGCTGAGCGCCGCCCGTGGCGGGCCTGGGGCGAGGGGGGTTCCGTTTAACCCAGCGAGCCCGGCTGTGAAGCTAAATCCTAAGTCGCCTTCCCAGCCCCTTCTCTTTCCCGTCCTCCTCGCTCCATTTCTCCCACACACATTTCTGGGATCATGTGTCTGGGGTGAGCAGAAACGTCACCGAGAGCTTGGCAGCCAGAGTGCTATGCTCGACATCTGAAGTATTCATTACTCAGTTTCTTTCCCTAATGTTCAAAGTTCCCCTGTCATCACCTCAAGGAACAGAAACCAGACAAATAATAGCTCCACCTCTGAATATCGGAAGCTTTCAGCCCTGGTTTTGTGATGGGACGTGCAGAGTTAAACGGAGGCTGCAGTCATGGTTCACTCTGAACTTGACTAACAGGTTGGTGTGGGTGAGAGAGTCATTAAGAGACTATTAGACATTATAATTAAGGAAGGAAAACAATCCAGTTTAACCCTAAATCCTGAAAGTATTACTTTATATTCAGCCTTGCCTTTTATATAGTCAAGTTATAAAGGGGTACTTAAGGCCACAGAATCATAGTTTTGGTGAAAACAGGAAGGAAAACATAGCTGGAAATAGGAAAAAATATGCTGTTAAGTAAAAGCTACTCTTTACCGTCTGTGCCACCAGGGAAGCCGCTAAAAGCTACTCTTTACCAAACAACAGTGACACTTAAGAACCAGTTTGAGTCCACTTTGCTGCTGTGGAACCCAGGAAGCTGGCGTCGGGGAGGCCCGGGACCAATCCTCCTGTGAAGGACCTGCACGACTGGAGTCTTACCTTGTGTTTGAGGCCATAGTTGACTTCCAGCTCCATGAGCAGCACACTCTTGCGCACGTTTAAAGTCTTCTGGAGTTCATCAAAGGTAGAATGGATGTCATCCACAATACTGGCCTTTTGGTTGGTTAACTGATGGATGATTTCCGAGATGAACTGAAGAGCAGAATCTATTTCTGGGAGCCTGGAGGACAGTTGGCAGAGGTCGTTATTCTAGTAACATCCACAGGGAAATAGTAAAAACAAAAACTATCCAAACACTATATTTTGCCAAGCAACATTTTCTATACCTTTCATCATCTTGAAAAAGTAATAACTGAAGAACAGAATGATAAGACATGCCATAATTACTGACTTTGAGAAAAGAGATTTTGAGGATCCATGTCTATTTCAATCTACCTCAGTCATTTATTTTTAATAATTGATGGTACAAAACCTCGAAGCTCTCTGAACCCCTGGGCTTTTTCTCCCACTCTAAATCAGGCACACTCTACAGTGGACAAGCACAAGGTCCTACTGTATAGCCAGAGAGCTATATTCAGAATCCTATGACACAGCCAAATGGAAAAGATTATTATGCATCGCAGGATGTTTAACACCATCCTTTCCTCTACTCCCCACCCCCCCACAGCTGTGACATTGTCTCCAGACATTGCCGATGTCCCCTGGGGGACATCATGGTCCATGGCTGAGGACCACTGTTCTAAATAGACAGCTATATCTTTTCCCCCAATCACATGAAAAACTTACCCAAGCTCGGAGTTTCCTGTGAACTTCTTGCAAGTTTCCAAATTCTTTTAATTAGTACAGAATAGCCACACTTTTCTCACTTCAACTATTGGTAAAGATTTATTTTCAGCTGGTTGTTTATTTCCTCCCTTTGATCTTTCTCATGCATCACACAGCTACCCTCTTCCTTCATCTCCTTGCCAAATAAAGAGCCTGGAGGCAAGGAAGTAGAAGGAAAACTGAGCAGTCGCTGCTCGGGACCATTTTGCTGGGCTCAAGCAGAGAGGAGCCAGTCACAGTTGGCATAATGGCCTGTAAGTGAGTCAAGAACAGTAGCTAAGAAAGGCTCTTCAGACAGCCTGGTTTCAGGCACAAACTTCAGAGATCTGAGAGCGTTTTCCTCGAGTATATTTTCTTCATTTGATCATACGAAGGTGCTGAAAGAAAAGCCTACTTATAACAAGGGGATTGCAATTTTACCAAGGGGCAGGGCATCACCCTTATCGCTCACCAGTTTATGACCACAGAGCTGTGATCAAAGGAGAATTTACTTGGGTGACATGAACCTTCTGTCCCACTGGGACATGAAATCCGGAGGCCGCAGGCGGCCAGCCGTGGCGCGGAGGGAGGCGTGCACACCTTTTGTTGACGGCGTCCAGCTGCACCTGGAGCGAAGCCTTGTGCTGCTCCACCACGTCCTTGAGGGGCACGGTGGGGTGCTCTGCGTGCTCCCCCTCCGTGCACTCCCGACACATGGCGGTCTCGCAGGACTGGCAGTAGAAGTCCATCACCTGCGGACGACACAAGAGCGGTTCCCGTTCTTGGCCACTGACCGAGCACTGACCAGGCGCTGGGTCTTCCCCAGCACGCTCTCAGTAATGCCCACAGCCTCCCCAGGATGTGGACAGTGTTACATCCAGCGTCACAGGAGAAAAGGAAAGATAAACTTTTGTGTGCCAGGTCTCAGACAGAGGTGGATCGGACTCCAGGGCAGCTGCTACAGTCGTTAACCCAGCTGTACTTGGCCACTGCGGTAAGGCAGAACAGCGCAGTGTTGAGGTTCTCAGATATTTGGGTCTCAGGACTCCTTTGCACTCTTTATAAATGACTGAGCACTTGAAGTGCTTTTCGTTTATGTGAGTTATATCTACAGCTACTTATATTAAAAATGGAAACTGAGAAACATTCCAAATATTAATTCATCAAAAGCAAAACTAAGCCCCATTAAGTGTGACCATAAATAATATGATTTATGGAAAGTATATTTTGCAACACAGAAAATCCTGTGAGAAGAATGGCACTGCTTTCTATATTTGTAAATCTCTTCAGGGTCTGGCTTCACAGAAGACAGCTGGATTCTCATACCTGTTCCTCTGTGAAGTCTGTCTTGATAGCACATGCCATACAGTCTCTGGAAAATACCACTGTATACTCTTGAGAGATTGGGAGTGAAAAAGGTAAATAATGCTTAGTATGATCATACAGTTGTGATCTTGTGGATCCCCTGAAGTGGTCTGGGGACCCATGAGAGTTCCTGGATGGCACCTTGAGAATTGCTGCTGTTTGGATAAGAGATGAGCAGGACAGAACACTTTGCATCCTGGCTCCACCACTTACATGACCTCACCACGTCTCAATTTTCCCTCTGTCAAATGGAGACAATTGTGCAACCTACTAACCTACTTCACAGGGCTGCTATGAGGATTCAGGAGAGTAATTTGCACAAAGAACTCAGATGATGCCTGGCACTGACAAACAGTCCCTAATCAGTAGCAGCGATGATAATGATGATGATATCATTTGCTTACTTGAAAATAAAACCACTTTATCCTGATTAAAGATGAACTCTTGGTAATAATATAACATAAAGCCTGAAAGTTTCTTTGTGAAGGCATTCCCCTTATTCTCTCAGCTGGAAATAACTTCTTCCAATATTGAATTCCCAAAGCACTTTGAAGGGGGGAGGATTTTTTTCTTAAAGTATAACACACATCAAAAAAATGGCATAATTCCTAACACAGATTGATTTTTTCATAAAGTGAATGCACCCACTAGAGCAATTTTATTCATATCCATTTTATGAAATATTTATAAGATTTTAAGTTACTGAGCACTTAAACACTTTCAACCCAGAGCCTAGGTAACTCCTTACACAAAGTAGGTATATAATGATACTGCTGAATGTATGAAACATATGCTGTTTATAAGAGACTCACTTTAGGTTGAAAGTAAAAAGATGGAAAAAGATATTCCATGAAAATAGTAACCAAAAGAGAGCTGGAGCGGCTATTCTAATATTAGACAAAATGGATTGTAAGACAAGTTGTTAGACAGAAAAGGACTATCAACTATACTTCAATTAAATAAGGACATTAATAATGACAAAATGGTCAATCTGTCAAGAAGAGATGACAATTATTAACAAAGCAAAAACTGATAAAACTGAAGGGGGAAATGGACAGTTCAATAATAATGGTTGGAGATTTCAATATTGAACTTTCAATAACGATAGAACTATTAGATGGAAGATCAGTAAAGAAATAGAGAACTTGAAAAAAAAAAAAAAGAAAGAAATAGAGAACTTGAAAAACAAGCCAACTTGATCTAACATCCACATATAGAACATTCTGTTCAATAACAATGCATTTTTGTCATGTACACATGGAACATTTTCCACAATAAACCATATACAAAAGTCTCAATAAATTTAAAATGACTGAAATCATATAAAGTATCTTCTCTGGCTATAATGGAATGAAATTAGAAATCAGTAACAAGGAAATCTGGAAAATCAACAAATACGTGGAAATTAAATAACATACAGTAAAATAATGAGTCAAAGAAAAAATTACAAAGGAAATTAAAAAATAGCTTGAGATTTTTTATTTAAAAATAACAACATACCAAAATTTGAGAGACAGTACTCAGAGCAAATTTTATAGTTGTATATGTCTACATTGAAAAAGAAGATCTCAAATCAATAAACTTAAGCTTCCACCTGAAGGAACTAGAAAAAGAAGAACTAAACCCAAAGCAAGCAGAAGAAAGGAAACGAAGATCATAGTGGAGAATAGAAAAATAAGAAATCAATGAAACCAAAAATTGGTTCTTTGTAAAGATCAACAAAATTGACATACTATGGACTGTTGTAGGTCAACAAATTAAATAACCTAGATAAAATGGATAAATTCCTAGAAACAGAAAATCTACCAAAACTAATTCAAAGAAGAAATAGAACACACGAATGACCTATAAAAGTAAAGAGACTAATCAATATTCAAAAAACCTCCAACAAAGAAAAGTCCTGGGCAAGATGGCTTCATTGGTGATTTCTACCAAAAATTTAAGAATAATTAATACCAATCCTCAAAGTCTTCAAAAAGTAGAAGAAAAGGGAACATTCATTCATTCTAATAGGCTGGTAATACACTGACATCAAAGCCAAAAACATCATGGAAAAAGAAAATTATAGACTAATATTCCCTATGAATATAGGTGCAAAAATCCTTTACAAAATACTAGTAAACTTAATCCAACTGCATATTAAAAGGACTAAACATATAACCAAGTGGAATTTATTTCAGAAATGCAAGGGTGGTCCACATACAATAATCAATATATGTAATACACCATGGTAATAGGATGAAGGGAAGAAAACCCATATGATCATATTAGCAAATGTAAAAAGAGTATTGACAATACCAACATACTTTCATGATAAACATGCTTATCAAATTAGAAGGAAAATTCCTCAACTTGAAAAAGGGAATTTACAAAAACCCCACAGCTTCTTTAATGGTAATTCCCTAAGATCAGAAATAAGAAAAGGATGTCCACTTTTGCCACTTCTTTTTTTTTCACTTTTGTCACTTCTATAACAATGTACTGGAAATTTTAACCAGAGCATATAGGAAAGAAAAATAAATAAAATGCATCCACACGGGAAAAGAAGTAAAAATTTCTCTATTCAGAGAAAATCTCCAAGAATACACACATGCACACACATACATACAATACAATATTAGATCTAACAAATTAATTCAGTAAAGTTTTAGGATACAAGATCAACAAACAAAAATCAGTTGTATTTCTATCCACTAACAACGAAAAATCAAAAACTTAAGAAAATTCCATTAGAATAGCATCCAAAAGAACATAAAATATTTAAAGAATAAATTTAACCAAGAAAGTTTAAGACTTATACACTGAGAATTACAGAATATTGTTGAAAAAAATTAAATAATAATGGAAATAAATGGAAAGATATCTTATACTTATGACTTGGAAGACTTAATATTGTTAAGAGCACAGTATTCCCCAAACTGATCTACAAATTCAATGAAACAGCTATCAAAATTCTAACTTCTTTTTTTCACAGAAGTGAACAAGCTGTTCCTAAACTAATAGAGAATTGCACTGGGACCCTGAATAGCCAAAACAATCTTAAAAAAGAGTTTGAAGAGCGAAATTGGAAGGCTCATATTTCTAAATTTTGAAACTTACTACTAAGCTAGCGTAATTAAAATTGTGTTACCAACCTAAGAACAGGCATATAGATCAATGGAATAGAATTGAGAGTTCAGAAGTAAAACAATACATTTATGGTCAATTGATTCTTGACAAGGATGCCAAGACCACTCAATGAGGGAAACAGTTTTTTCAAGAAATAATTCAAAGCCACTGGATATATAAAAGAATGAAGCTGAAACCTTACTTCACTGCATATATAAAATTTAACTCAAAATAGATTAACAACCTAAATGTAAGGGCTAAAACTATAAAAATCCTGGGAAAAAACCCATAGGGTTAAATCTTCATGACCTTGGACTTGGCACCAGATTCCTGGATATGACACAAAAGCACAGCCAAAATAAAAAAGATAAATTGGACTTTATCAAATTAAAAACTTGTGTATCAAAGGGCAGTAACAGAAACATAAAAGGAATGGGGAAAATATTTCCTAGTTATACATCTGATAAGGATGCAGTATCCAGAACATATAAAAAAACTCTGTAACTCAAGAACCCAATTCAAAAATTGTCAAAGGAATTAAATAGACATTTCTTCAAAGAGGCTAAATGAATGGCCAGTTTTCACAGGAGAATTCTCTCAACATCATTAGTCACTAAAAAAATGCAAATCAAAACCACAATGAGACATCACAGCACCTAGGAGGGCTAGACTCAAAAAATCAGACAATAACAAGTGTTGGGAAGAATATGGAAAATCAGAACTCTCATACTTTGCTGGTGTTCAGCTCTACTATATGACCCAGCAACCCAAGAGAACTGAAAATATATGTACATGCAAAAACTGTACATGAATGTTTACACCAGCTTTATTTGTAACAGCTCAAAGTGAAAAGTGGAAACAACCCAAATATCCATCAACTCATGAATGGATAAATTCATGGTTATAAATTGTGGTATATTATTTAGCCATAAAGAAACGAATGATGTTCTAATATTCACTACATTATAGATGAACCTTGAAAACATTATGCTAAATGACGGAACCTAGACTCAAAAGGCCACATATTGTAGGATTGCATTTATATCAAATGTCCATAATGGACATATCCTTAGAGACAGAAAGCAGGTGATGGGTGCCAAGGGTTGGGGTGGTGGGGAGGGGATGAGGAATGACTGCTTAATAGGTACACAGTTTCCTTGGAGGATATAATGAAAAACTTCTGGAATTAGTAGTGATGTTTGCACAACCTTTTCAATATCCTAAAAAGGGCTTCACTGGTGGTTCAGTGGTAAAGAATCCAGCTGCCAATGCAGGAGATGTGGGTTTGATCCCTGGGCTGTGGGTTTGATCCCACATGCTGTGGGGCAGCTGAGCCTACGTGCTGCAGCTACTGCTCCACAAGAGAAGCCACCGCAATGAGAGGCGCACACACTGCAACGAAGAGTAGCCCCTGCTCGCCACAACGAAGATCCAGTGCAGCCAAAATAAAAAGTGATGAAAATAGGGACTTTGCTGGCAGTACAATGGTCAAGGCTTCCCCTTCCAATGCAGAGGGTACAGGTCAGTGAGTTAAGATTACAAGTGCCTCTTGGCCAAAAAAAAAACAAAACATAAAACACAGTATTGTAACAAATTCAATAAAGACTTTTTAAAGAGATCCACGTCAAGTAAAAATGTAACAAATTAAGTAGTTAGAAAGTTGAATTTTATCTGATTTTTACCTCAATTTTAAAAAATTGTTATCTTTGAAGAGACAGCAGCAGACCTGCGTAACTGTCCCTGGTTCAGTTCAGTTCAGTTCAGTCGCTCAGTTGTGTCTGACTCTTTGCGACCCCATGAATCGCAGCACGCCAGGCCTCCCTGTCCATCACCAACTCCCGGAGTTTACTCAAACTCATTCCCATCGAGTCGGTGACGCCATTCAGCCATCTCATCCTGTCGTCCCCTTCTCCTCCTGCCCCCAATCCCTCCCAGCATCAGGGTCTTTTCCAGTGAGTTAACTCTTCGAATCAGGTGGCCAAAGTATTGGAGTTTCAGCGTCAGCATCAGTCCTTCCAATGAACACCCAGGACTGATCTCCTTTAGGATGGACTGGTTGGGTCTCCTTGCAGTCCAAGGGACTCTCAAGAGTCTTCTCCAACACCACAGTTCAAAAGGATCAATTTTTTGGTGCTCAGCTTTCTTCACAGTCCAACTCTCACATCCTTTTTAACGGCTGAGTAATGTCTGTTGTGATCTCTCCATTTTCATTTCTAATTTTGTTAATTTGGTTCTTCTCACTTTGTTTTCAAATGAATTCTTTAACTCTCACATCCATACATGACCACTGGAAAAACCATAGCCTTGACCAGACGGACCTTTGTTGGCAAAGTAATGTCTCTGCTTTTTAATATGCTGTCTAGGTTGGTCATAACTTTCCTTCCAAGGAGTAAGCACCTTTTAATTTCATGGCTGTAGTCACCATCCGCAGTGATTTTGGAGCCCCCAAAAATAAAGTCTGACACTGTTTCCACTGTCTCCCCATCTATTTCCCATGAGGTGATGGGACCAGATGCCATGATCTTAGTTTTCTGAACTGTCCTTGGTACTGAGTCCTAATTGTTTCCTGGGAAGCAAAGGCCCTGAAATCATTTCGAAACATCAGCAACTAGTTAATGCTTGTCCTTGGTTCTGACAGCTTTGACTCAAGCTGAGACCTCATTATAGGAGAGAGCGGCCCAGCAGAGCTCGTCCACCTTGGGTGAGATAACCCTGGTGCTCCTAGTGCTGGGTGGCCCGGATGAGCTTGTAGTTGTTGACAGGTAGCAACATTTGGGTTCATTAGAAGAGAGAATGGCAGGACTATATGCATAATAACAGCTGTAAAGGATGGTCAGGGCCTTGCAGCCAACCCAGAGGCTTTTGGAAGCGGGGGCTGATTCTTGGCAAGGCATTCTTCATGAGGTTCTCTCCTCCTCACCTCTTAATGTCCTCCTTAGTAAGGCACCTAAGCCAGCAACAACAGGGCTTAAGGATTATTTGTGCTTTGGGACTTTAAGGCATGAGCTCAAATTTCTGGTGTAAGTGCAAAGAACCTCTTAAATAACTGACCATTATTCCCATTTTTCTTTGTATCTGAACAATGCAGCTGTGGCAGTTTAATTAGAAGACAGATAGTGTCACAGCACTTAAAGTAAGTGACAGGCTTTCATCCACATGTGCTAACAGCACCAGGCAGTTTATGATGGCAACATCCGGCTTCATTGTTAATTACCCAATTTTATTAACCTTCAGACGCTTGAATTGTTTTCAGAGATTTACCCGTGGCAATTAACCGCAGCCAATTTTCTGTAATGTTGCATGCATTTGGCTTGAATATGCAATGAGGACCCCTGTTTCAAAGCAGCGGCAGTGAACTCCTACGATCCATGATGGAACAATAGAATGATTAAAGAAGCGCAGTTAATTTTCCAAGGCCTCCTGCTGGTTTACACATCTTAAGATACCAAAGAATCATAATGACTCAGCATAGAGAAAGTGCTCAAAATACCTCCAAGAGGATCTGACTCTTTAGAGTTAATTTTCAATGTGATTTGATGTGATATTTTTGGTAGAGAAACAAGGGAAGGTTTCACCCAAAGGCTTCTTTACTTTTGCTGGAATTAGCATCTCTGAGAGTGTTTCTTCTTAGCAGCCTGTGGCATCCAAGGGTCTCTACTGCTTAGGCATGATCAGAAAACAGTCTTGAAGAATTCTTTGTGACGCTTAACATTTATTTCCTCCTACAATTATCAAATGTTCATACCTCCTCTGACTTTCTTAAAGTTCTGTGCTCATTTTCTTTTCTTTTTTTTATTTCTAATGTAACTTTATTTATGCATGTATGGATTTCCGGCTGCGCTGGGTCTTCATGGCTGCACAGGCTTCTTCTCTGGCTGCGTCCGGCGCGGTCCGCTCTCCCGCTGCGGGACGAGGGCGTCTCACTGCGGTGCCTTCTGCTGTGCAGCGTGGGCTCCAGGAAGCTCAGGCTTCAGGAGTTGCGGCTCCCGGGCCCCGGAGCACAGGCTCAGGAGTTGTGGCTCACAGGCTTAGTTGGTCCACAGCATGTGGGATCTTCCCAGACCAGGGCTCGAACCCGTGTCTCCTGCATTGGCAGGCATTTTCTTTACCCCTGAGCCACCGGGAAGCCCCTCATTTTCTTTTCTGATATTTATATTTTTCTTAATTAGTAAGTGCTCTTATATGGTAAAAGTTTGCTGGGCTATTTAAATAAGAATTGTACAGCTACTTTCAAAAAATTAGCGACTCAAGGTTTTCTTCTTTTTTTTTCTTTTTCATTTATTTTTATTAGTTGGAGGCTAATTACTTTACAATATTGTAGTGGTTTTTGCCATACATTGACATGAATCAGCCATGGATTTACATGTATTCCCCATCCCGATCCCCCATCCCGCCTCCCTCTCCACCCGATCCCTCTGGGTCTTCCCAGTGAACCGGCCCCAAGCACTTGTCTCCTGCATCCAACCTGGGCTGGGAATCTGTTTCACCCTAGATAATATACATGTTTCAATGCTGTTCTCTCTAAACATTCCACCCTCACCTTCTCCCACAGAGTCCAAAAGTCTGTTCTGTCCATCTGTGTCTCTTTTCAAGGTTTTCTTCTTATGTCTTCACTAGATTTTGGTGTCAAGAGTTATGAGTATATCATAGGTGAATTTGGGAGCTCCCTACGTTTTTTATGGTTCAGAAGTATACTGACTATGAATCAGAATCATATCTGTTTTATACAAGTTTGAAGGCATTCAGTGTTTGTTTGTTTGTTTTTTAATATTTTTACTTATTTGGCTGCACTGGGTCTTAGTTGTTCCCTATGGGATCTAGTTCCCCCATCAGGGATTGAATCTGCCCTACCCCAACTCCCACACTGCCCCCCACCTCCACGTGGGAGGGCAGAGTCCCAGTCACTGGACTACCAGGAATGTCCTGAAAGCATTCAGTTTTAAATTAACTTTCACCAGTTTTTTTTGTTGTTGTTGAAAATTTAGGTCAGCTTGGGTTTTCTTGATCATTTGTAGTTTCTTAGATAATGATCTATTTCATTCAGGCTTTCAATACCTTAGTCTTTAGCAGAGAATTGACTTGTTAATTTTAAAATATTTTTATCTCTTTATTAGTCTCAATTAATTTATATTTACCGTTTAGTGCTCTATCAAATTACTTAATTAATTAAAAAAATTCAGCTCTTGGATTTATTCATCAACACAATTGTTTCAGGATTTTCAAACTCTCTAAGGTTGTCTTTATTATTTTTGTTTCTTTTGTGTTCCATATTTATTTTATTGTTCTTTTCCTAACATCTTGAAATGGAATATTTTTAAATAAAAGAAAATACTTAAACCTAGAAAATTTCCTGAGTATAGATATGACTTTATCTTATACATTTAATAAAGTTTCCACTTTCAATATTTTGTAAATATTCTAATTTTTCTATTTTCTTTGGTTAAATAATTATAAGCTTTTTAGAAAGATTTGAGGTCTCTTTATAACATGTTACTAATGTAATTTTAGTTCATTGTGGTGTAGGAACTTGTTCAACACAATGAGAAAATAAAATAATTTTTTAAAGTGACTTATATGATCAATTTGAATTGCTCAAATTCTCACCATTTAAATAGCTTAGTTCAACAGATTTTAGTATATGCCTTTTTATTTGTGGGGGTATATTCTAAAGGGGTTTCCCAGGTGGCGCCAAAGGTAAAGAACACGCCTGCCAATGCAGGAGACAAAAAAGACGTGGGTTTGATTCCTGGATATGGAAGATCCCTTGGAGTAGGAAATGGCAACCCACTCCAGTATTCTTGCCTGGAAAATTCCATGGACAAAGGACCCTGGCGGCCTACAGTCCATGGGAACTCAAAGAGTCAGACACAACTGAGCACAAACACACACAGAGATTATCAAGTAAAAGACTACTCTTTTCTCTGAAATTTGTCCTTTCTTCTCCAAATCCACTAATGCTCTTCTTGTTCTGTTATCATCTCTCATTTGGACAACTCAGTACCAAACAGAATTGGTGTTGCAGCCTCCAATCTCTGCTATTCTGTTTCTCCACAATGCCACTAACATACCCACCTCCTGTTTAAAAGGTTTGAATGCTTCCTCACTGCCTACAGAGTGTAGGTCAAACCTTTCCTTGATGACACCCCTAGCCTATCACAGTTTCTCTCCAGGCTCACCCTGTATTCTGGGGCCCACCAGTGTTCCACCACACGGGCGCATCGCCATGCTCTAGTTGTGCTGAGCTGGGAGCTCATTCCTGAATTCCACGACACTCCTGGCATTCCTTAGTGGTGTAATCTTTTTAGCTATCATTATTTATCTTTCCACATGATTGTCTTTTACACCCCAAATTTGGACCCATGTCTATAGCAGTCTTCTAATATTTCTAAAACTGTGCTTCTCTATCAAGTTAGATCTCCAGAAAGGTCCATGCCTGGACTACACTTTAAGGAAACTCTTGTATGTGATAGAGACACCTTCTCAGACTAGTATTTAGAATGTGGGCCCCAGGAGGAGACAGCCTTAGCATTCACTAAAAGCTGTGGTTATAAGAAGGCATCCTTCAAGTTCCCTTTACAAAACTAACATGGTAATGCTCCCTTGGAGTACAGTGCACAGAAAATCTATAGTTATTGATAGCCTGGTATGCTTTCAATTAGATAATTAAAAATGTAATATACAATGTCTCTCTTGTTTTGGCCACCAAAAAACTCAGGATGCTATTTGTTCTGAGTCTAGCATTTATGATGTGCCAACTAGCTGTGTGACTTAAACTGGTCAATTCTCAGTTTCTTTATCTATAAAACAAAAGTAACCAATCCCTACTTTACACAGAGAAATGTGTGAGAAACCAGGCATGCTGTCCAGTCGCTTGTTAAAAATATGGACTACAGGCTTCTGAGAAACTGAACACTAAAATGCACAGTGGTTGGACCAGATAAAAATGGAACTCTGATCCACAATCTTCCCAAGAAACCAACCCCTGTATCTCCAAGGAAACAACCCACACCAACCCCTGTATCCTCAAAGAAACAACCCACACCAACCCCTGTGTCCACAAGGAAACAACCCACACCAACCCCTGTGTCCACTAGGAAACAAACCACACCAACCCCTGTGTCCACAACGGAACAACCCACACCAACCCCTGTGTCCACAAGGAAACAACACACACCAATCCCTGTATCCACAAAGAAACAACCCACACCAACCCCTGTGTCCTCAAGGCAACAACCCACACCAACCCCTGTATCCACAGGGAAACAACCCACACTTACTTCTGTATCCTCAAGGAAACAACCCACACCAACTCCTGTATCCTCAAGGAAACAACCCACACCAACACCTGTACCCACAAGGATACACCTCAGACCAACCCCTGTATGCACAAGGAAACAACCCATACCAACCCCTGTATCCACTAGGAAACAACCCACACCAACCCCTGTGTCCTCAAGGAAACACCTCAGACCAACCCCTGTGTCCACAAGGAAACACCTCAGATCAACCCCTGTGTCCTCAAGGAAACACCTCAGACCAACCCCTGTATCCACAAGGAAACAACCCAGGAAGCCAGCCTTCTATAAGTCACACTGCTTCTCTGGCAATAATCCAAAAAGCTAAATGATAACTTCTGCAACAACTGGCCCCCAAAGGCTACGAGTTATAAGCGACAGCTTCTGTAATTTTTGTCTCTGCTTTCACCTGAGGACCACCCGGAGAAAGTCACGTCTGCGCCCCTGCGCAGTCACATGGAATGCCCCCTTCTCATCAGCCTGCCTCCCGCCTCCCCAGCAGCCACTCCCCACCAGGGCGTACTGAAGCCGCCTCCTTTTTCCAGAGAGCGTTCCCACCGGTCTGCGTGGCTCTGAGAGAACACACGTTTGGTCGTGCTGTCTCAGCGCGTGCTGAGTGACCAGCCTTTGCTTTCCTCTGGCGGGCCTCTCTTGGCACGTCCGCTTTCACCCGTGGGACGCCGTGCTCAGTGCCAGCGGGATGCGGAGCATGGCCTCCCCCGCGGGGAGCTCACTGTCTAGGGAGAGCCGGCAAACACACAGATGGGGCGGGCAGCACGCTGAGGCTGTCATGGCGGCAGTGCAGAGCGTGCTGAGCTGGCGGGCAGCTGGGTGTCAGCGGCGGCCTGCCTCAGACGGCGGGCAGACAGGACTGCTCTGTGTACGAGAGACTTGAGCTGCGGCACAGAGGATGAGAATAAGCTGGCCACAAACAGGGGCAAAGAGCATTCCAGGCATAGAGGATCCGAGAACAGTAAGGGCCCCGGGTGGGAAACCACTTGGTAGGTTCCAGGAGGCCAGCGAGACCGAGGCACAGCGGGAAGAGAGTGGCATGCGAGGCAAACGAACAATTATTAGCTATGTCTAATAGCTATTGCTTTAACAACCTCTTATTGCCTTGGCTGCAGTTTCAAACACTTGAAAGAAAACTTATCTATCCATCTATCTATTTATTTGGCTGCCCCAGGGCTTAGCTGTGGCACTTGGGAGCGCCCATCACTGTTGCAGCATGTGGAATCTTTTTTAGTTTAGTGTGTGGGACCATGAATTGAACCCGGAGCCCTCTGCATTGGGATCTCAGAGTCGTAGCTGTTTGACCACCATGGACGTCCCAGTTTCACACACTTTGAAGTGGTCTCTATGTTTTTGAAAAGTGAAGTAAGTCATTGTGTATGTGTGTTAGTTGCTCAGTTGTGTCTGACTCTTTGTGACCCCATGGACTGTAGCCTGCCAGACTCCTCTGGCTGTAGGGTTTCTCCAGGACAGAATACTGGAGTGGGTTGCCATTCCCTTCCCTTCCCAACCCAGGGATTGAATCCACATCTGCTACATCTCAGGCAGATTCTTTACCGTTTACTGTCTGAGTCACCAGTGAAGCCACCATTAATTAGAAATAATTTTAATAGCTAATATTTATCAAGAGCTTACTATTTTCTAGGACTTAAATATTTAATTCTCTACTTAATCCTGTATGGTAGACTACTATTACTTTCTTTCTACCAATGAGGAAGTGGAACAGAGTTTAGTAAATCTATCAAAGCTTTGCCAAAGCTGACATAGGAAATGAGCGGTTCCACTCCAAAGCTGGCCATGAGCTACTGTGCAGTGCTGCCTCTTCAGGCTACACAGCTCCTCTGACTCCTCTTTTGATGGAACACACAGGTCCTCCTGACTTTATAACAGTTACTATGCTTGCTGGTAGCAGGAAACAGACTGGACTCTAGTCTATAATCTCCTACCAGGGATTCACATAACTTCAGATTATTTATGGTTAAGTAACAGGATCTAATGGAGCATGAGAAAAATTTCCCTCACAAGAAAAATAAAACACTGAAATAAACATTCTGATAATCATTCTCAGTTTGCAGAATTTATCTACTATTTAATCTCTACCATAATTTATAACACAGATGTTTCTGTGGGTCAAAGTATGCCCAGCTGGCAAATAGTTGTGATTTTGCCCTCCTGGGGAAACCAACAATTAGTGCAAGGAGAACACAATGAAGATTGCTTTTATTATTTAAATAAATTTGGTCAGAGAAAGGAAGCAGGCAAAATAACCTGAGGATGGTAAAGGCATGTTTTTTTTTTTTTTAGATCCATGCATTTATGGTAAAGGCATTGTTAACCACTCGTTTTTCAGGCGGAGTCCTGTTTCAGAGTTGATACCCTCTGATTGCCCCAAGCCTCCCCCATCAAGCAGCCCCTCAGTCAGGACTGCACCCGCAGGGCCTCACTTACATTCCCATCGTGGTTTGGGCACGACAGAGGCTTCCCTGCAGCCACGGCAGTGACGGTCTCCAGAATGGAGGACTCCTCGGCGCTGCTGCCTGGAGATCGCTGCAGCACGTCCATCAGGTTGGTGATGAAGAAGTTGTTCTGCAGCGCGGCCACCCCCTTCTCGGGCAGGATGGAGGTCTGGCGGCACACGGGGCAGGAGAGGGTTAAGCTGTGGGCGGGGATGTAGTTCTGCAGGCACCTGTCCGGGGGCAGAAGCAGGCTCTCAGCACAGTAGGGCTCTGCAGTGGCTACAAGGCTGCTCTGAGTAAACTTCTGTTGTGGTCTCCTTCGCTAGAAAAAGTGCATCTCTGAAGTCAACGGGTCACATTACATTGGACTGGTCAGCCATCTGGACAAATGATGCTCAAGGAAAATCTCATTGACTCCAGTATTCTTGCCTGGGAAATCCCATGAACAGAGGAGCCTGGTAGGCTACAGTCTATGGGGTCACAAAGAGTCGGACATGACTGAGAAACTGCAGTTTAGTTTAGTTTAGTTTAGTTTGGTACTGTTTCCAAGAGCTTTGCCACACAAGCAAAGTATCGTCCATGGTGGGCATCACTGGCCTCACCAGGGAGCTTGGAAAAAATGCAGACTCAAACTCACAGGGCCCACTCCAGGTCTGATGAATCAGACTCCCGGCAATCTGTATGCCCATTTGAGATTAAGAAGCATTGGCCTCGAGTACCTAGTATGGCATTCACGAATTTGTGGAATTTTACACAAATTGGGAGAAACATGTCACTTTTTGTTCTTGTTAGCATTGAAACTCTTTACACACAAGATCATAAGCAGACTTCAGACATCAAAAACATCAAAGTGGAAACGCTTTGTTTGAAATGGGGATGCAACACACCGTCTCTTCTTACTTCTCCTTAAGAGCCATCAATTTCATTCACTTAATCAGCAAAGAAAGAAAGAAAGAGAGCACCAAGTCGTGTCCGACTCTTGTGATCCCATGAACCTGCCAGGAGCGTGCCAGGTTCCTCCGTCCATGGGATTCTCCAAGCAAGAATACTGGAGTGGGTTGCCATTTCCTTTTCCAGGGGATCTTCCTGACCCAGGAATAAAATCAGGTCTCCTGCAATGCAGGCAGAAGCTTTACTGACTGAGCTACGCTGGATAAATAATGACGGACCCACACACTTCTCACTAAATATAAAGTATAGTGGGTCCTTGAACAATGTGGGAATTAGGGGCGCTGACCCTCAGTGCAGTGGAAAATCCAAAAATCCACCCATGACTCAGAGCCAACCTTTCAATTAGCTGGTTCCTAGACATCCAGGGTTTATACCTGCAGATTCAACCAACCACAGATCTTGTCATTCTGCAGTATTAACTACTATTAACTACTGAAAACAATCTGCAAATGATAAACTCATGCAGTTCATGTGTTGTTTGAGGGTCAACTGTACTTCCAACAATCCTGTGATCACTTTTAAATGTATGAAGAAACACAGGCAGAGAGAGGATAGGCTAAGTCCCAAGGGACTTAGATGTCCAAACCCAGGCAATCTGGCACCAGAATCTAAGCTTGCCATAACTACAATGTTTCCCAGCTTCTATGACAAATAGAATTTGAAAACCTCTTATTTCTCCCCATTTCTCTTATTTTGCAGATGGGGAAACTGACATCAAGGAGGTTAACTGACTTTCCCTATGTCACACAGAGATTCCCAGGAGGCCCAAATGATAAAGAACCTGCCTGCCAATAAGACATAAGGATGTGGGTTCGATCCCTGGGTTGGGAAGATCCCCTGGAGAAGGAAATGGCAACCCACTCCAGTATTCTCGCCTGGAGAATCCCATGGACAGAGGAGCCTGGCGAGCTACAGTCTGTGGAGTTGCCGAGTCAGATATGATGGAAGTGACTTAGCACGCATGCACACATATCACACAAGTAGATAGCACTGAATTAATATCAGGAATGAAGTAACTTCTGCTAAGGTCACCAGCAACACTGAAATCTAACACACATTTTTCAGTTCTACATTCATCAAGCTTGTCTACTCCCTGCCTTCCCGCTCCTTTTTTATCTTTCCTTGCCTTATGATACCACACTCACCTGGTTCTCCTTCTGCCTGCTATCTCTTTCCTACTGAGAGTCAGTATACTCTGGACTTAATCGAGGCTTATTGTAAGGCCTCTTCTCTCCCTGGGGTATTATATTATATTATAGTACATAACAATAAGCATAACACTCTCATATATACGTTTCCTCCCATGGATGTCTCCTCTGAGCCCCATGTCTCTCTCCTCTGGCAGAGAGACAAGCCAAGAGTACACCAACTGCTCTATTGCATCTCTTCTTAGAGATCTCACAGGTCCTAAAACTCCACGTGTCCAAAACCAAACCCACAATCTTCCCACACTCTTTGTCCTCCTCCTTAGCAGTAAACTGCATCTCCATCCTTTCAGCTAAGCAAACCCAAACCAGGAGTGGTTCTTAAAACAGTAAGAATTCCCTTACTGGTCTTCATTGTTCATATCCAACCCATCACCAAAGCCTGAAAATATCTTGCCAGGCTTCCCAGGTCTCTTCATCTGTATCCCACCACCCTTGCTCAGATTTCTGCAGCCACCCTACCCCTGGTATACTGTCATCCATCTTGTATCCCCCTCATCCTTCTCCATGTTATAACCAGAGTGGTCCTCCCCAAATGTAAAGTTTAATCTCCTCCCCTCATATCTAAGATGAAACCCTTCCGTGGCTTCCACTGTTCTTACAGGCGAGACAAGAATCCACACGTGATAATGTGGATTGCGAACCCATGTGATCTGGCTTCTACATTTTTCTGTCTTCCTCTAATTTGCTGCACATCTGTCACCCTAGGCTTATTTAAGTTCTTCCAAAGTGTTCTATACCTCTGCAACATACTTGAAATTCTTTTCTTCTGCTTACTCCCCTTTGCTAAACTAATTTTTCTTCATCCTGGGGATTTCTGCCTAATCATCGCTTCTGCATGGAAGCCTTCTGCATTAGAGCCACTTGTCCTATTATATGGTTGCCATTGTGACTGGTTTAATTTCCTATTAATCTGAGTGAATAGGTGACTAATGACTGGCTGCTTTTCTTGACTGGAAGCTTCATAAAGCCAGGGACTGTGTCTGCATCCTCCAAGCCCCACTGATGGCATTCTGGAAGAAATGAGAAGAAGTGAGCGGCTGTCCACCGAGCAGCCAGCCTTTGTGCCCAGCAAGAGGCAGAGACAATGGTCCTGGGTCTTCTCTCCTCTGGCAGAGAGACAAGCCGTGAATTTTTGTCTCTCACTTAGGGAAAGTTGCCAACACCTTGCAAAGGAAATCAGTTCGGTGCACACGGTGCTCGAACAACTCTCACATGGCATTCCCTAGGGACTTGCTTTGGCTGGCTCTTGAAAACCTCCAGCACTAGCTATTGGATGCTGCGTGGAAGTGGCCTGGGCTAGACCTGACAGACAGCGCAAGAGGAACAGCCAGGGCAGTCCAGAAGTACTGCTTTTCACCGGTCAGAGCAAGCGAACTGGAACCAGACACCAGCCTGAGCAGACCCGAACCCCGGCGGCTCTGCCAGGCTCCAGCCAAGTGGCTCTCAGCGGTGAGCACAGAGAGTGCCCAGCTATATCGATTCCCGAATGTCAAATATGACCTTTCTACGTGAGTCCAGGGACATGTGCAGTTAGCGGGTAGTCATGTTTCAGCCATGTCCACTGAGTCAGGGAGAAAAATCACTCTCCTTGCTGCCATTTTGGAATATGAATTACAAAGTACTCAGTACTTGTAATTATATTTATAATTATAAAATTAGGAATAAAGTACAAACTTCCAGTGCCCTATATACCACCGCTTAAAACAAACAAAAAACTGTACATGCACTTGTGTGCATGAACACACACACACACACACACACACAAAACCCAAAACAAAGAAAGCAAAACAGAACACCACAACCACTAGTAACAAATCCACTTTCTCATCCATCCGTCACCACCAAGGCTGTGGCTCTCCTATTGTAATTGAGGCTTTCCAAAGTAAATCAGCTCAAAGCATGTTCAGGGAGACAACAAGTGTACATTAAACTGGATGGCAAATGCAATTAGCATTGATTTGAAGTCACTGAAAACACCAATTTTCTGTTCTATGATAGGAGGTAGAAAATTTTAACTATGTGTACTAAATAATAAAAAAATATACTTACTAAATGCTATAACACATAATTAACATTTGTTAAGAAAAATATGCCAAATTACTAGGAAAATACTAAAATTAGATCACAGATAAACTAATTACCAACACCATTTTTTATGCCTAATTGCTGATGGGGTAAGTTGAACATGAGGGTAAAAATATATTTTGAAAACTGGTTAACTCAGTGGAAAAAACTATTCAAGAAAGAATATTCAGGTAATTTACAGTTATTTCTCACACACACACACACACACACACACACACACAGATGTTTCTTCATCTGAAACATCATCACGTTCAAATACACCATTAGTGTGTGTCTTCTGAAGTATCTCTGGAAGAAAACTCCCTCCTTTGAACTAATCCCTCATATACGCATGTATATTACCTGATTTGTTATGCAGGAGAAAATGATACATTTTTAATTATGTAAATATAAACTCTTCACTCAGTTGTGTCTGACTCTTTGCGACCCCATGGACTGTAGCCCACCAGGCTCCTCTGTCCATGGAATTCTCCAGGCAAGAATACTGGAGAGTGTTGCCATTCCCTTCTCTAGGGGATCTTCCCAACTAAGGGATCAAACCCAGGTTTCCCGCACTGTGGGCAGATTCTTTACCATCTGAGAACCTGGGAAGACTTTTAATTGGCCCTCATCAAAGATTCTCTATGAGGGCAAAAACGGTTTCACCAAGAACAAAGGGAAAAGTTTTAAAAACCTGAATCTTAAAATATTTAATGCTCCATCTCCCGTAGAAATAAATCAGTAGCTATTGGATTGCTTTCTCCCACTTGTAGTTCCTTGAAAGTAAATTCTTTGCAACTCATGATTATGTTTCTAGATGTCTATCAGAAGCACAAAAGACTTATCATCTCCCATAGGTAACTGTAGAATTCTGGACAGCACCCTTTGGCAGGTTGTAGGAAGTCAGTCTGTGAAACCCCCTTCTCCGAGCACAGAGGCTTACCTCTCGCAGAAAGTGTGCAGACAGGGGAGAACCTTGGGATTCTTGTACCTCTCCAGGCATATACTGCAAATCAGAAACTGCTTGTCAATCTGGCGCACCACAGGACTGGGGATGCTGGTGGCTTCACTGGCCATCCTAGACCACTGACATGGGGGGCCGGCTGTCTTTGACCCTGCACGCTGCTGCTGTCAGACAGAAAGACCAAAACGGAGACACATGTAGTAATCTGCAAACACAGATCAACCACTGCTTTACCTGCTGGGGCACTGTGCTCTGAATGCGGGTAGGGTTCCATGTTGTGACCCTGGCGTAGCCAACTGGCAGCGTTACAGAGGGTGTACAGTGAGGGGCCTGTTTTTTAAAATAAATAATCATCAATAAAATAAAATATTAAGATAATCAAAAATAATCAATAAAATCATCACATGTTCACTAGGCAAACAAAAAAAATTAGAATAAGGTAGCTTGCTGGGAGACTCACAGATATGGAGAACAAACCAGTGGTTATCAGTGAGGTGAGAGATGGGGGGACATATCAATACAGTGATGGGGGAGTGCAGAGTACAAACTATTGCGGGAAAGACAGGCTCAGGGATGTATCGTGCAACGTGGGAAATGTAGCCAATATTCTGTAATCACTGTACATGGAAAGTAACATTTAAAAATTGTATCAAAAATTAAATTGGTACAAGAGAAAAAAGAGGCATCTTGCTGGATTTCAAAGCAGGGGCAGCTGAAGGGATAGATACTCACATAGCTCTGCCTGTTCACACCTTCAGCCTCGATTATATCTGAATATATATGTATAGTCTTATTAAAATATAGTCTATTATAGTCTGTATTAAATGGAATAGTCTTATTAGGATAGAATGTGTTTTCTCAATTATTATACTTGAAGGGGGTCAAAATATGCCACGTCCATATAAGCCACTTTGACATAAGGATTATTTTGAGCTGAAGTCAACTGAGAAATAGCAGATGAGGAAGAGCTCTCTCCCTCTGCCATCTGTCGACACAGGCAGGGCACCCATTCCCATTCGTAAAGGTGCACCACTCTTCAATACCAGGAAGAGAAGGAGACTCTTAATCACCAGAGTGGAGTGTGCACAAACTTGACTAAACATCCCTTACCCACTGTACACATCCTGGTCACCTTCCCACAGTTTACTGTCCCTAGAGGTCCAAACTTTTCCTTCGTCCAGCCAATTCTCCAGTTTGTGGTCCTTTACTGAAATAGTATATAAACTCTTGAGTCTAACCGCCTCTTCTATTCTATGAAGCTCCTATCAATGTAAAATTTAAAATATTAAATCAATAAAGTTCAACAAAACATGTTTTATCTTGAAAAAATGAAATATCAGTAAAATGTGTATATCTTTTCCTTCTGCTATCTGTCTTTTGCCACTTTAATTCACAGGCTTCAGGTATGAACTTAAGTGTATAGAAGAAAAATGGTTCCTTCCCTATATACTATTAATATGCAGGAATGGAATAATTAGAAATTTTCAGTGAAAACTTTGTATGTAGTGCAGACCATTTTCTTTAGAACTAAAGGTTTATAATCTTCATACTAATATGTATTTGTCATGAAGCGGGGACAAAGGCTAGAGGCAATCTCTATTATTTTAAGCAATATCTGTTGGTGTTCATGTGTGGGTATCTGAGGGACTGGTGAAGTGAATTAATCCAGAGGAGGTTTCAAATATGAGAGTTCAGGTCAGCAAAAGAGAATTGGAAGAGGGTAACAAAGAAAGCAGAGGGTTATGAAAGAATACGGGAAGAAAAAATTATAACATAGAACACAACTCCATTTATCACCTTAAAGAATTTCTGGTTTCTGTCCCAAAGGGGTGAAACAAGGCTGAGCTAAAATTCATTTACTAATTGTCTAATATTTGCGAAGGTGTCCACAGTTCCTGCCCCAAATCCCAATAGAAATGCTCTATTCAAAAAAAATGTATGACCCTAGGTGGGAAGAAGGGAAGTATTTATGGATTGTTTAAACTGAGGTTCAGTTAGGAAGTTTGCCAGAATGTCAAACCCATGACCTTTTCACCCTTTAAACCACTATAACTCTCCTAGACTTGGGTTTTCAGATGGCTGTGCTATGGAAGCTTGATTTATGTACAACATTTTAACTTGATCCAGGACCTGTGTTCACAGAATCAACAATTTCACACTTTCTAAAACAAATGTTATTTTCCAAGTACAAATGGTATTTCTTCTTTCTCCCTACTAAATCACCAACTTTTAAAAAAGTATGTCAACTTTCCCACAGAAATATATTGGAGTACAGATACAAACATGACACACCCATTTTCCAACTCTATGCCTTCTTGGTAAGTTCTCTAAAGAACGTGATTAATAAATAGATTGGGCTTGTAAAAGCACCTGCTATACAAGTGTCACGTTCAAATGGAACTCACTGCATTAGTTAAACGGTGTAGGTGTGACAGATCTAATTAGCCAGCATTATCTGCTAGACTTTCATAGAATGAAAGTACCAGAGTAGAGAGTGATACCCATTGACTGAATTAAATGCAGCTCTTTTCTCAGGAGCTCAAAGTGTTAGCACATCATCGACTTTTCTTTGACTGCATCCCTAAGATATCCCTAAAAATAGGGAAGGGATGGATTTGTCTGGCTTTAAGATAAGGAAACCAAAGCTGAGGGTTTAAATGACTTGTCCAAGGTCATCTAGTAAAATCAGTGAATCAGAAAGCTCAGATTTCAAGTTTTCTGCCTTATCTGATAAGTTAATGTTACCTAATTGTAAGCAAGTTTAACACTTGACTGGGGTGCGTGTGTGTGATTTATAAAGATTATAGACTTCTCACTTCAGCAGCACTTACACTGGAACAATACAGAAGATTGGTTTAGTCCCTGAGCAAGAATGACATATCAAGCATTCCACATATATATATTTTAAATCATACTATATGGCTGATTCATGTTGAGGTTTGACAGGAAACAACAAAATTCTGTAAAGCAATTATCATTCAATTAAAAAATAAATAGGACTTCCCTGCTGGTCCAAGGGTTAAAATTTTAGGCTCCCAAGGCAGGGGGCCCAGGTTCAATCCTTGGTCAGGGAACTAGATCCCACATGCCGAAACTAAAGATTCTGTGTGTGGCAACTAAGACCCAGCATAGCCAAATAAATTAAAATTTTTTTAATAAATAAATAATAAAAATAAATAAATTAATAAAATTTAAAAAATCATACTAAACTTTTCAGTTAAAATCAGTTAAAAAGAATTTTATTTTGAATAGCTTTTGAAAATGTTCTCGTTAAAATGGAGTAGGATCAAATGGTCCTTGCCCCGCCCCCCCATGTCCTCTGCCTGCCTTTTGCCTGTGGAAAACTTTAGTCAAAGAATAAGCTTAATCAGAGAAGTGAGACAAGCTGAAACAAAGGAAAACAGTCAAAGGAGACTAAATAATAATAATGCAGTCATTAAGCACAGTCAAGCCAAATAGCATATTCTTTGAAATAATCAGTCATGTTGAGTACTGAAGTAAGCAGAGAGAAAACATCAAACTGGATATTACTCTTTTTTTAACCTTAAACTTTCAATTTTGGCAAGAAAAAAACATTTGTTCTAATCAAACGATAATATGCTGACTAAATGACATTTCCTGAGCACACATTTTTATTCTCCAAAGAGGAAATAAAAAACATTTCATTCTAATTTTCACTCTAATTCCACAATAATTATTGCAGTGGGTGAGAGGAAGTCTTTGTCAGTATTGTTAATCTATATGGTAAATTAAGTTTACTCATTAGCAGTAATTTAAAATCATGACAACGTCACAATCTGTCACAAGTGACCTGTTGAAGACTTCTGGATTTTCAGGACTCCGAGAATCAACACAAGAGGTTTCCAGCCCCCTAAGAGCTCCAAACCAAGACTTTGCCAAGATAATGATCATTCCCTGAAGATAACTGGATAGCCACAGAAGAAAGAAATTGGTCTGCTTCTGGAGGGAGAACGTGCTTAGAAACACGGAGGCACAAAATGTGTTTGTAAGCATTGTGTGAAGTGTTCCAACCATCCAAATATGCCACAGGAATGTCCACGGAACATCTGACAGCCTTTCTCCATCAAAGCATCTGGGTACAACTGCAGATTCTGGTCCCCTTTGATTAGAAAAGCTGTAAATACTTACTGGGCTTCCCCAGTAATCTACCTGCAATGCAGGAGCCACGGGAGACACAGCTTCAATCCCTGGGTCAGGAAGATCGCCTGGAGGAGGGCACAGCAACTCACTCCAGTATTCTTGCCTGAAAAATCCCATGGACAGAGGAGCCTGGCGGGCTACAGGCCATAGCATCCCATGGAGTTGGACACAACTGAAGTGACTTAGCACGCACGCGTGCAAATTCTTATCTAGATTCTCAGCTGTTCTCCTTTCCCCTTCTTGGTTTCTGAACTGTCTGAGATCCTTCTTACACACAGCAGAAATTAACAGCATGGTAATAAAGTTCAGAATACAGAACTACTCTTTGGCTGGGGGTCTGCAAGACACACATGAAAACAGCTGGCTGTAGTCGGTCTCTGCGGGAGCCAGCACGCTTCAGGATGCAGCGACTAGCAGTGTCTGTTCACAAGAGGCCGGCAGAGAGGCGATGATACAGAAGAGAGGGCAGAGCGAGCCCTTTCAAAGCCACACCAACAGCCAACGTTAGTGTAGTGTTGACGTGAGCCAGCTGTGAGAGCTCTTGTGTGGGGAGACCAGCGGAGGGTCCTTGCCAGTGGAAAACCAACAGTACTGCTTACAGCGGGGCTCGCGCCCCACTCAGATCTTGGCTTTATATCCCCATCTCATTCTGCCCACTCTGTTTAAAATTGATACTTGCCCCAATCTCCTAGCGCTTATTACCCCTGTCCTTGCTCCGTTTTTCTCCCTAGCACTGGTCCCTTTCCAATACAGGCTGCAATGTATTTATTGTGAATATTGCCTCCTCTCCACCCCATCCCTACACTACGACATAAGATTCACAAAGGCAGGGATTTTTATCTGATTGCTCTGAAGTAGTCCCTGCACCCAGAACTGTGCCTGGTACATAGCACACACATTAAAAAAAAAACTTTTTAGTTCGTATTGGGGTATAGCCAATTAAGATGTTGTGATAGTCCCAGGCGGACAGCAGAGGGACTCAGCCATACACACACATGTATCCGTCACTCCCATCCAGGCTGCCACATACCACTGAGCAGAGGTCCATATGCTGCACAGTAGGTCCTTGCTGGTTATCCATTTTAAATGCAGCAGTGTGTACATGTCCATCCAAACTCCCTAACGATCCTTCCTCCCCATCCTTCCCCCAGCAAGTTAGTTCTCTAAGTCTATCAGTCTCGACACATTTTTGTAGGTGGACTGAATGGAAGTGTAACATGGGAACAGACTCAGTCCCAGCAGCAGAAAAGAGCAGCACTTGCTAAATTACAAGATGAAGAGCATGGTTATTACCAGGCATTTGAACATTTTCACTTGAAATCAGATGTTACCTGCCTTCCCATATAAGTCTAATGCTTAGCAACATAAGCCATGATCCAGAAGCTAAATATTTAGTGACATATTTGAACACTCTTACAAACGCAGGAAAAGAAATTGAGAACTACCAAAGACACATATGCATGGAAATAAAAAAAAAAATCTAAGAAGGTTGACACATAAATTCCATATTAGTGGGGACTTGCCAACTAAACACAGCTTGTGTGGGTAAAAACAATGTAACCATTAGATAACAAAATCCTTGGGCACAGAAAAATCCTGCCCCAGCATTTCCTACCCCACATCATCTCTGGTATTTTGCCTGATTCACTTTCTCAAATCTACAACTTGGTGGAAATTACAACCAAATGGAAAAGAAGAATTTGATAGGAGGAGATGAAATGAAAGAAAAATGCCTGCATCCACAATTCCAAAGTTGAAACCATGTCTCCCACTCCATATTATACCACTGAGATCAGAAAACTATCCAAACCCTTTATTGCTGATGGTAGAGTGATGAAGAGTAGGGAGAGAGGATGGAGGAGAAAAAACAGACTGCAAACATCTTCTGGAGAAAGGGAGATTGGTGAAAGCTTGTCTGGCTGGTCTAAGAAACATGGTTGGAAATAGGTCAAGAATCCTTTGCAAAGTCAAATTTTAACACGTCATTTGCGGGTAAGCGGCAGCATATTTGATTATATGTCATCCTAAAGGCACTAGATTCCATTTCCATTGTTTAATTTTATGGCATTCCTGGATTATGGCTTCTCTTTGTGGAACTTAATTTATTTATTAATATAGCTACTTTTTTTTTAATGCTTCTTGGACCAACGACAATGGTGCAGATGTGCTTAAATTAACTTCCCAAGAAGTTAAAAGTCTTCTTTTACATTTATAGGAAGGAACTCTTGAATCACTGGGATTATCTATAAACTCACAGTAAACTACCTTTTACCTTCCAGAGCAGGTGGAACCTGGAGCTCAAGGTACAGATTAAAATACAATTCAAAAAACAAGGTATTTTTAATGTTTCAAATTTTTGAGCATATTAATCATCCACTTGCAATGAAATCTGCATTGTTACTGAGGACTCAACTAGAGGAAAGAAAAGAGGACAATCCTCAGTGAAATTAAAACAGGGTGACCTATTTCCAGTTCAATCAAGCCTCTATCCCAAATGGGCCATTTTGTAAATTAGAAAAGCCAGATGCAATATCTTTCTTGACGGGAGGAATGTGAGTGTGCATGGAGGCGGGGCAGGGGGCCTCAGGAAGCCATGCACTTCAACTTCTGTCTCCAGGGAGGCATGTGCCCAAGCTTTCCAAAGGGTTCTCCTTCCCAGGGTCAGATGTATGACAGCTCCCCTAGACTGCTGAGCTTGATCATATGGAAGCTGATTTTTAAGCCAAGCCCCCAACTTGTGATATGATAGTTACACCTGTTTCCTCTGCCTCTTTCTTCAGTTTGCCAACATTTGCCATTGCCTTCTTCATGAAAGTACGCACCTTCCGTAGTCAGTTCTTAAGATCCGCTTTGGGTTTTCTAAGTTCCAGAAGGCTGGGTCTGTGTGATGGGGAGTGTTAAGTGGTCAGGCTAATTGACATTCATCTGACAGTGCCCTGGGACAGTCAGGGTGAGTGGGGTCTCCTCTCCCCACATCCATCACCTTGCCAAGTCTCTTCCCTTGCTTTCCTTGGGGACTACACAAAGAGGCTGAATATTCTGGGAAAAGGCAGAGGGCAGCCAGGGCTCTAAGCCCCAGGAGGTGGGTGAGATTATCGAGAAAGGGGAAGAGAAATCTATTCTACAAAGGAACTTCAGAAGACACAGGCGTATATAGCAGCAATACGTTCCCCCCTCCCCCCCCCCCGCCGGAAGCATATTATTTAAATCTGTTGTTGATTAGAATAAATGTTTACTTTAACTAATAAGTTTTTGAATAATAATAAAAACACTTAGAAGAATAGAAGCCATTGAGAATATGAAGGCAGAAGAGGGTAAAGTAGAAAAGGGAAGACTGGCATGTAAAAAGCAGGAATGAATATCTCCTCCAATGATGTTATTTGAATAATTATATTGGGTTTCTTTTTCCTCAGTATTTGTGTCTAATCTGAATCTGCAAATTCTTCAAGGAAGCCTGATCTGGTCAATTCTGATAAACTGCATAATAGTAATATTCAAAGAACCCTAATAGAGAGCAGATCCTATAAATCTACACTACAATTCTTATATAAGTAATAAAGGGACACAGATAGCAATAGAGATTTTTTTTTTTTTGAAAAGTAATCACAGGTGTGCGCAAATGAGAATTTTGCCACAATTAGAAGTAACTCGGTCACATTTTTTAAAAGAAAAAAAAATGACAGTAAAAAATTTGTGGCAATTTTTAAAGTTTGGAAGTATTTCTCTCCTATACATCTCAATAATACACATAAATATTTGGCTGAAGTCTTAGTTTTATCAGAGAGGTAATGAAAAAAAAGCACAGGGAGTCTTAAAAATTAAGCTTAGTTAAATAAATGGCTACATATTTAGGATTTTTTTCTACTTAATAAGGATAGGTAAAAGAAAGTCATGAGTTTGGAGAAATTAATGTCTAAAGAAATCAAAGTGAAGGACATTTTTACTTTAGTAAGACAAAGAATGAGTATTTTTTTTTACCCTATTTCACAAGCAACAAAATTACTCAACTTTTGTTATCAAATAAATAAAAAAATTAAGTCATCCCAAGATTATAACATTAACTGGTGAAAATATTTATAGATTTTATTCTCCATTTAAAAATGTGTGCGCTATATATACACTGTTCTCTTGTTTCTTGAAACAGCACATTCTACCAGAGAAGACTTTAACATTCAGCAGTGTTTTAACCTTTCCAATGCCAACCCCTCGTGTCTTTCTAGGAGAAAATTGGAAAGAAACACTTGGAGGCTTAGGAAAGGCCACTATTCACGTCTTTGCAACAGAAAGCCGCTTTCTGGTACCACAGCACACACGAAACTTCTCATTGTGTGCTTGCTCTGGAGGGGCGTGCATTATTTAACACCACAGTGGGCTAGGAAGGATGCTGCTAAAGCATCTGTCCAAAAATACTGAAAGGCACCAGGAAATAGGTTCACAGTGGGCAGGAGTGAATCCTAGTACTTAAGAAATTGATTCAAGAATCTGGGCAAACAAATGGCTTTCCTTACATAGTCTGATTAAAACAAAGCCGAGAACAAAAACCGCTCACAATTTACTCATGAGGAATAAAACTACTGTAAGATGATCTAAACCAAAGAATTTGAACTAATAATTTTTAAAATGCCTCATTCTGAATCTATGAACCTGTTCCTTAAAGCTGATAGTGAAACCATCTTTTCTTAAGACAGAAATATCATTTTACCTTTGGGTTCAGAAATCTAATTAACATTCAATTTTTAATTTAAAATAATAGCTTTCCTACTTGCTCTCCTAATCCCCTGCCCCCCTCTCCCGCCACCTCAATAAGGAATAATGACAGGGTGGGGCATCGTTGCACAGACAGCTCTTGGATACAAAAAGGATGCCTACTGTTTCAGGAAGCAAACCCAAGGTCCAACCCAAGATTTTTTTTCTCCCCTTCTGTGTAGTGCTGCCATTGAACTCCACCCAGATTTGAGTCTATTTCAAAGGCAGCAAAAAAAAGAAAAAAGTCAGAAAAGACCCCAAATGTTTTCCTGCATATTTTCTGATCATCAATGGCATTCAGAATTCAGAGGGTCGAGTCATGCATTATGAATGACTGGGTTTCCAATGGTAACTGGGAACTGTGGCACTCAACTCCAGGGTTCCCTAACAGAGGACACAGTGGGGGAGGGTCGAATCAGTCTCCTCTACCCTGGGGTACCGAGGAAGGAATCCTGCAAATTAAACATTTCATCCCCATTTTTGTATCCAACAGAGAGATGCACAGGGGAAAAAAATCTTATATTTAAAATAAGCCTATATACACATTACAATAAAGACTAGTAAAAATAAAGATCCAGTTAGATCACATTAGAAACTTGATAAGAACAATCTTGCATGGTGATCTCCCTATTCTTGCTAATTTGATGCTTTTGTTTAAGCAGAGTGGGTCTCCCTCTGTCTGATAGTTCCAGAGCATACAGCATCACCATGAAAGAGAAAGGAGGGGTACACGCCAGAACAGAGGCAGCAGGATGAATTAGTTATTCACCTGGCGTAAGACTAAGCAGTATGAGCACCAGGACCTACCCATTTCTGCAGAGACTAATGAAGGAGGCAAAGAACGACATCTTCCCCCGCCAGGCGCTGCAGCCCGCGGCCACCCAAAAGAACAATGCACATTTCTGCTCACGTCTCGAGTTTGGAAGCACCATGCAAAGAGACTGGTTAAAATTCCCTACCATGCAGTGCAGCCATCATCAGAAGCCCAGCATATCTTCTGCTGTATGGAGTGATGTGCCAGCTCATGAACAGAAGAGAGGAAGAGGAAAATGGAGGAGACAAGAGAAGGCTCAGGAAAGTCGGCAGGGATGTTTCTGGGTCATTAACAAGTGGGAGACCCCTTTCCGTATTCAAACCAATCAACCTTTATCTCCCAGGACATCTTTTTCTCACTCAGCGTCTGTTGAAAAGACTGCAGCAGACCAAGCAAGGGATTATGGGATCGGGATGCAGCAGCGAGCTGCGATGAGATTCGTGGGTGGCTTGCGTTCCCCTCTGAGTCAGCAGTCAGCTGTTTGCACGCTCCTGTGCTGGGCCGCCCGGCTCCATCACCGGAACGGGCTGCACGGTTACCAGCGGGAGGACTGTCTGGGCACAGCTCCCTGTGTCCGCAGCCAGGACCGGCTCACACACCGGAGAGGGTGTGCCGCTAAGCAAGCGAAAGGGGATGCAGCGGCGAAAGATCCCAGGAAGAAATTAGGCGCGCGGGAGCTCAGTAGCAAAAGTTCGAATTTAGAAGACTGTTTGGGTGGAGTGTGAGAGCACACACTCACTTCCCTTAGTAAGGAAAAAAAAAAAAAATTTCCATAGATTTTTAAACTAGCTTGAAACACCAATGCAAATTTTTTTAAAAAATGCAAAACAGCCCAGTTCAACAAGGCTCTACTACTTTTTCCCTTCTTGTTCTTACCCAGGAAAGGGCCTATAAAATACAGTTCCTCAAAGTCAAATCATGCAAATGATATTTCTCTGCTTTTTGTCGTTCTAATCATTCAGGAAAAAATCATATAAGTCAACATTCATTTGATTCAGGGAGCCAACAGAAAGAGCCTTTTGTTTTTCTGATGACACCAAAGTTCTCAAAGGTCATAAACTTGTCAAAGTTGACATATTAACATAACTCCTCTATCAAGTCATTTAACTGATCCTGAAAAGGCTTTAGTAACAAAAATGACCAGCAAGAAGCCACATAAAAAGTTAGGTCTTCATATTACAAACAATACTTTAGAATAAAAAAACCTTATGTATCAGAATGGAATACATAATCATTCCCTTTCTATAGCAATGGAGCAGGGAAATGCATTGCTTTCTATTCCTTGGTTAGTTACTAGTTTAAAAGTAGACACTAATCATTTTATTTAAATGATAAAAACTGAATTTGCATGTTTAATAACATTAATATTCATTACATTCTTTCCGTGTAATCAGGCACTGCAGCAAGCCCGGTGAAGAGGCACTCAGCTCTGCAGAGGGGCAGGAGGGGAAGGTCACAAAGAATTCGGTGAACTTGACAAACCCAGAAAAATGCACAGACATGCCCAAATTGGCATAGTACACAGTTCTCAAAAGCCCAGGTTAACACCTGCTTTAGAAGTTTTGTTTTTTAACAGCTTTATTGAGATATAATTCACATACTATACAATTCCCCCACTTCAAGTGTACAGTTTCCATCATTTAAAAGTCTACAAACAATAAACGCAAGAGAGGGAGTAAAGAAAAAGGAACCCTCCAGCACTGTTGCTGAGAATGTAAACTGGTATAGCCACTATGGAGAACAGTACGGATATTCCTTAAAAAAACTAAAAATAGTGCTGCCACATGATCCTGCAATCCTGCTTTTGAGCATTGATCTGGAGAAAACTCTAGTTTAAAAAGATACATGCACCCCGACGCTCACAGCAGCACTACTGACAATAGCCCAGACATGGGAGCAGCCTAAGTGTCCATCGACAGGTAAACGGGCAAAGATGCAGTGCATGCATGTACACATACGTACACCACAGAATATTACTCAGCCATAAAAAGAATGAAACAGTGTCATTTGTAGCAACACAGATGGACCTAGAGATGATAATACTAAGTGAAACAAACCAGGTAAAGACAAGTATCATGTGATATCACTTATATGTAGAATCTAAAAAGATGATACAAATAAACTTATTCACAAAACCAAAAGAGACTCACACACACAGAAAACAAATTTATGGTTACCAAAGGAGAGAGAAATTAGGACTCTGAGATTAGCAGATACACATAGGATTTTTTTTTTTTTTTTACATTTTTAAGGTCTCAGATTTATTTTAGCGAGATCATTAGAGAGTTTTGTAATCTCACTCCCAAGATGGGAGGAAGAAAGAAGTCTTGTAGGGGTGAGGGTGTCAGCTCACAGCAGCAGTACCCCAGTTTCCAGCTAAGGTATTATATTCTCCCAGTGCTTTTTACAGGTTGCAATCTGGTCTCTTCTATACATTTCTTTCTTTCTTTTTTTTTCATTTATTTTTATTAGTTGGAGGCTAATTACTTTACAGTATTGTAGTGGGTTTTGTCATACATTGACATGAATCAGCCATGGAGTTACATGTATTCCCCATCCCGATCCCCCCTCCCACCTCCCTCTCTATCCAATCCCTCTGAGTCTTCCCAGTGCATCAGGCCCGAGCACTTGTCTCACGCATCCAACCTGGGCTGGTGATCTGTTTCACCCTTGAGAATATACATGTTTTGATGCTGTTCTCTGGAAACATCCCACCCTCGCCTTCTCCCACAGAGTTCAAAAGTCTGTTCTGGACTTCTGTGTCTCTTTTTCTGTTTTGCATATAGGGTTATCATTACCATCTTTCTAAATTCCATATATATGTGTTAGTATGCTGTAATGTTCTTTATCTTTCTGGCTTACTTCACTCTGTATAATAGGCTCCAGTTTCATCCATCTCATTAGAACTGATTCAAATGAATTCTTTTTAATGGCTGAGTAATATTCCATGGTGTATATGTACCACAGCTTCCTTATCCATTCATCTGCTGATGGGCATCTAGGTTGCTTCCATGTCCTGGCTATTATAAACAGTGCTGCGATGAACATTGGGGTGCACGTGTCTCTTTCAGATCTGGTTTCCTCGGTGTGTATGCCCAGAAGTGGGATTGCTGGGTCACATGGCAGTTCTATTTCCAGTTTTTTAAGGAATCTCCACACTGTTCTCCATAGTGGCTGTACTAGTTTGCATTCCCACCAACAGTGTAAGAGGGTTCCCTTTTCTCCACACCCTCTCCAGCATTTATTGCTTGTAGACTTTTGGATAGCAGCCATCCTGACTGGCGTGTAATGGTACCTCATTGTGGTTTTGATTTGCATTTCTCTGATGATGAGTGATGTTGAGCATCTTTTCATGTGTTTGTTAGCCATCTGTATGTCTTCTTTGGAGAAATGTCTGTTTACCATCAGCAGACAAATGGATAAGGAAGCTGTGGTACATATACACCATGGAATATTACTCAGCCGTTAAAAAGAATTCATTTGAATCAGTTCTAATGAGATGGATGAAACTGGAGCCCATTATACAGAGTGAAGTAAGCCAGAAAGATAAAGAACATTACAGCATACTAACACATATATATGGAATTTAGAAAGATGGTAATGATAACCCTATATGCAAAACAGAAAAAGAGACACAGAAGTACAGAACAGACTTTTTGAACTCTGTGGGAGAAGGTGAGGGTGGGATGTTTTGAAAGAACAGCATGTATATTATCTATAGTGAAACAGATCACCAGCCCAGGTGGGATGCATGAGACAAGTGCTCGGGCCTGGTACACTGGGAAGACCCAGAAGAATCAGGTGGAGAGGGAAGTGGGAGGGGGGATTGGGATGGGGAATACATGTAACTCCATGGCTGATTCATGTCAATGTATGACAAAACCCACTGAAAAAATTAAAAAAAAAAAAAAAGAAATGTCTGTTTAGTTCTTTGCCCATTTTTTGATTTTGGTCATTTATTTTTCTGGAATTGAGCTGCAGGAGTTTGCTTGTATATTTTGAGATTAATCCTTTGTCTGTTGCTTTTTGCTATTATTTTCTCCATTCTGAGGGCTGTCTTTTCACCTTGCTTATAGTTTCCTTTGTTGTGCAAAAGCTTTTAAGTTTCATTAGGTCCCATTTGTTTATTTTTGCTTTTATTTCCAATATTCTGGGAGGTGGGTCATAGAGGATCCTGCTGTGATTTATGTCAGAGAGTGTTTTGCCTATGTTCTCCTCTAGGAGTTTTATAGTTTCTGGTCTTACATTTAGATCTTTAATCCATTTTGAGTTTATTTTTGTGTATGGTGTTAGAAAGTGTTCTAGTTTCATTCTTTTACAAGTGGTTGACCAGTTTTCCCAGCACCACTTGTTAAAGAGGTTGTCTTTTTTCTATTGTATATCCTTGCCTCCTTTGTCAAAGATAAGGTGTCCATAGGTTCGTGGATTTATCTCTGGGCTTTCTATTCTGTTCCATTGATCTATATTTCTGTCTTTGTGCCAGTACCATACTGTCTTGATGACTGTGGCTTTGTAGTAGAGTCTGAAGTCAGGCAGGTTGATTCCTCCAGTTCCATTCTTCTTTCTCAAGATTACTTTGGCTATTCCAGGTTTTTTGTATTTCCATACAAATTGAGAAATTATTTGTTCTAGTTCTGTGAAAAATACCGTTGGTAGCTTAATAGAGATTGCATTGAATCTATAGATTGCTTTGGGTAGAATAGCCATTTTGACAACATTGATTCTTCCAATCCATGAACACGGTAACACATAGGATTTTATATATTAACAGACAGAAAATAGTTAAACAACAAGGTCCTACTGTATGGCATAGCAACTGTATTCAACATCTTGTAAAGAGGTATAACAGAAAAGAATCTGAAAAAAATGTAACTGAATCACTTTGCAGTACACTGGAAACTAACACAACACTATAAATCAACTATACCTCAATTTAAAAAAAGTGTTTTAAAGCTGTACCCTTTAGCTATTACTCCCTACCTTCCCATCCCCCACAGTCCTAAGCAACCACTAATCCACTTTTTGTCTCTATCTGTTCAGTTCAGTTGCTCAGCCATGTCTGACCCTTTGAGACCCTATAGACTGCAGCATGCCAGGCTTCATTGTCCATCACCAACTCCCAGACCTTGCTCAAACTCATGTCCCTCGAGTTGGTCATGCTGTCCAACCAAATCGCCATCTGTCGTCCCCTTCTCCTGCATTCAGTCTTTTGTCCCTACAGATTTCCCTATTCTGGCCCGTTACATAAATGGGATCATATAATAATGTGGTTCTAGGGATCTGCCTTACTTCACTTATAGAATAATTCCAAGGTTCATCCATGTGGCTTATATCAGCACTTCATTCCTTTATATGGCTGAAAAATATTCCATTGTATGGATAAGCAGATGGATATTTTGTTTATGGACATGGGTTGCTTCAACTTTTTGGCTATTATGCATAATGCTGCTATAAACATTTATATATAGGTGTTTGCTAGAAGTTTACAATTTAATTAGAATCCACTCTTGAAACTAAAGGCAGGCACATCCCACTCCAAGCTACAACGTCTTCTTCCTAAGAGAGGCTATCACAACAGTCCCTGACTTCCTAAGACAGGACTCTCCTCTTCTTTGTGTTTCTGATGAAATTTACTGAAGAAATGATTTACTGATTCCATGATGAATCCAATAGCCAAATTCATTGAAATCTAGTCCTCCCCTCTGACATCATTTCTTCTGACTCCTCTTCCTAATCTCCTTCGACTCTACCCAAACTGTGGGGCACACACTTGGAGCGAGTCTCTGTTCTCAGAGGACGGTGAAGAAGTGGGAGAGATCCTTGGTCTTATTGCCTGGCTTGCAGTCAGAGAAGCTTCACCTACTCACTCAATCACTGAATGTCTAGCATGTGCCAGGCATTGAGCAGGCTCTGAGGATACAGAGATGAACAGAACAGTGGCTCAGCCTTCAGGAAGATCACAGTCCAGAGTGGGAGATGGATGAGTAAGCAGACAATTGCAGTTGGGAGTGGTAAGTGCCTTGATTAGTGGTCGTGGCTGTTGGTACAGTTTCTTTCTGGGTTGGAGTTGTACTGAGACCTTCTGCAGCCAGAGGGTAAAGCCTCAAGAGCAGAGATGAGCCCAAGACCCTTGGCGCTGAGTCTGCTGCATGCTGTGCAGACTTCTTGGTGCTGTCTTGTCCCTCCTGTGTTTCCCTCCAGCTGAACAGACGTTAGAGAGCTAACTGTCTTCCGCCAGTTGGACCGCGGTCACTCAGGAAGTATACAGACAGTGCACACGTGTAAGAACACGAGAGGTGCTAATAGAAGTGGCTTTGGCAGGACCCTGGGAGATAAGAGAATTGAAAATGTACTGACCACATATTACGTGTCAGGTTCAATTCAAAGTCCTGTGTGTAGTCTGTTTATCTCCAATTAAGGACATCTCTGCTAGAACATCAACCTCTTAGGATGGCATATAGGGCCATTTATGATCAGCCCTCTGCCTTCCTCAGTTTTTCCCATGTTGTATCCTCCCCAGTCACACTCTGGTTCCTAAGTCATGCCACTGTGCATTTTAAAGCAGAATTCCTCAACCAGGGAAGGGCACCGATCCCCCTGATGGAGTGGTGGGGTACGCATTCAGGAATGGGAAGGGGCATTTTTGACTGTCCTACCGATTATGTGTCTGGGGGCTGGGGGTGGGGAGATACTAGTGAGGTTTAGTGCCTGAGGCAGGAAGCCTGCCCTCCCCCAGCACACGGGAGGGTCTCATATAAGTATCTCTGTCCCCTCGCTCTGCAGATAGCAATGTAAGAAACACACCACTTGTTCTGAGAGGAATGCGCAACCTATTCTGACCTTTCCCAGGTTAACTCCTTCAAGTCCTCCAGAACTCCACAAAGACAGCCGCATTTTAGGAAGGATTCCCTGTGGCTCCTTCAATCCCAGACCCTCCCATCCCCGTGAGGACTGGGTGTCATGCTCATGAGCTCCACAGCAGTCTTTGCTGGAAACTACTCACAGCTCCATTTCTTCCCTCTAACTCCACAGCCCCTAAGCAGTGCCTGTCACATAGCAAGGAAGTAGATGTGGAATGACAGAAGTCCTACAATGGATGAGCGATATAACATCATGTAAAGGTTCTGCTCATCTCAGAACTGGAAAATAGGTGGATCAGAGACCATTATGGAAAGGCAATTCTTCATACCTTATTTGTGGTTTAGAATTTAGAAAGCACCTTCATAATACAAAGCAAAGCAAACCCAGAGACAGGATGTAACAGGGATGGACAAATCTGAATCCATATTGGATCTGTTTCTTTTAACAGATCTGTTGCTTTAACTTTTGTATTCTATTGCCTTTGCTCTAAGTTAAGAAGGCTTTCTATAGCCTGAAATATACAGGATGGCCCACTCTCAAGGCTCTGACCTTTAAAAGTATAACACTTTTCCATTCATATAAGATAAAAAGTTGCAGAACAGAGAATAATGTCTTTTGGGAGGTTTATAGGAACATTTTGACTGGATAGCTACAAGAACAAAGGATGTTGGCACCAAAAGGTTGGCTGCAAGCAACCATACCCCTTCCCTTTTTAGTATAAAAGAAGCCTGGGGAATCCCCTGGCCATGCAGTGGTTAAGACTCTGTGCTTTCACTGCTGTGGGCCTGGGTTCGATCCCCTGTCAGAAAACCGAGGTCCCGCAAGTCATATGGTGTGCATGTACTCAGTCACACAATCATGTCTGACTCTTTGTGACCCCGTGGACTGTAGCCCATCAGGCTCCTCTGTCCATGGAATTTTCCAGGCAAGAGTACTGGAGTGGGCTGCCATTTTCTCCTCCATGGGATCTTCTTAACCCAGGGATTGAACCTGGGTCTCCCATGTCTGCTGCATTGGCAGACAGATTCTTTACCATTGAGCCACCTGGGAAGCCGGAATGGTGTAACCAAAAAATAAATAAATAAAACAAAACAATGACTCTGTTTAAAAAAAAAAAAAAAAGGCCTGAATTCTAACTTGGGGAAGATGGTTGTTTGGGGCACTAGTCCATCATCTTGACCTGCTGGTCTTCTGAATAAAGTTGCTGTTCCTTGCCCCAACAACTTGCCTTTACTTATTGGCCTGTCACGCGATGGGCAGTAACAAGAGCAGGTATCTTATTATTTTAGTGGAAACTGAGGCTCAGAAGGTTTACAAGACCAGCCAGAGTGCAGCGGTCATTAGGCAGTGAGGTGAACTACGGTTCGGGCCTTGTGACTGGCATAGTTCCTCTCTCACTGTGCCACAATGCCCCTCAAGGATGGGCAATGGCTGGGACAGGGATCAGTCAATCCCACAGTGCAACAAAGCCAGCTGGTTAGAGAGGTGATGTCTTTCAGGGAAAGATAAATACAGTCAATTAGGAGGAGGCAGCCTAAAATCAGGAGCCTAAAAAGTGGACCTCATATAATCATCATTTAATTTAGTTGTTTTGTTTTATTTTATAATCTTTGTTTTCAAAAGCCTTTCTGAATATTGTTGCCAAATGGTCTTCTGAAAGAAGATGGTAAAGAAAGATTATTTCCAGTTCAGGCTTGAGTGACTGGAGAAGAGGTATTGTTAGGATGGATTTTACAGATCAGCACCCCACAAATGACCCCTCAGAACCAGGCGCTTCCTGTTGGTCCAGATTCTTTGCAAGCAATTTGGGTGGTTTGGCTTGGACCCCAAGAGGCAGTCCTCTCCTCTCCTTTGGCAGAGGCAGCACAGACCACTCACACTGGAGACTAGGAGTCATTCTTCAGTGGTTGTGGAGAGGTCCTATACCAGAGGACTGTTTGAAAATAATGGTTGATGAAGTAGAAACGATCTTCCCTTTAAAAGTGTCCTTGCAAAGAGAGATGGTCCAAGTTGGCCTTAAGCTAGTGGGGTTCTGTAGATGAAAACAGAACCAGCTGACCCAGTTACAGCCCAGGAACTCACACCAGAACTCATCTTAGAATTACCATTTAATTTTGGGGGGGGGGAGTGGGGGTCACCATTTAACGTCATACATTTCACAAATAATTATGTGCCAGGTGGTGTACTAGGCAATGATGACACAAAAATACATGAGACATGAGCAGAACCTCTCAAAATCACTCCTGGGGACAGAGTTTCCTGCCTCCAAGTCACAGGCGTGTCGATTGGGTCTCAGGTGTCAGGATGGCCCTTCCTAGACAGGTCACACCCAAAGGTAGTGGGGTTTGCAACTTGAACATGTCTTTTTGAGGGACATAATTCAACCCCTAGCCTCTACTATGGGTGAGAGGCTACCCCAAGGCCTGGGCTGTTGCAGACCCACCTGAGAAGGGCCTGGCTTTCACATAGCACCATTCTCTCAAAAACAGAGTCGAGATACATGGAGAATGTTACACCTGCCTTGTTCTGGTGTGCATGAGAGGAACTCCAAGGTGGCCGCATAGCTAGAGTGGCATAAAAGGCGGGTGGGAAAAGGGGGCTTTTTTCCGCTGGCTTTTTTCTCTCCTACACATCCCAAGTAGGGGAGGGGGTCAGGAAGCTCCGAGCCTCCCAACGAGATGAAGGTGCTATGCTGCCTGCTGTGCCTCCTGTGCCAGTGATTACTAACCATGTTATTACACTAAAATCTGTGTCTTGTGGGTCTGGTTGGCAGCTTGACCCCACAACCACTGCTGCGCTGTTGGCCTTCCCTACCTGAGTTTCTTCTTCTTGCCCTCAGAAGCCCCTTCTCAGCCTGAAGATGTCCTTCCCGCAAAAGACTGAAGCAGAACACGATTCTGCCATCCATCAGACATACCAGCAGCATGCTAACCCTTCCTTATTCTTTGTCTTGCTCTGACTATGACAAAAATAAGCAAAAGCAGGCAAACAAAACGCTCTTTTGTTTTACTGTTGTTTGGCCTGGCTAAGTTTAAGTCGACCACCTGTCCTGAGCATCCCTGGAAGAGAAGCTCCCAGTCCTAACTCTGGGTCCCTAATTACTGATGTCCACACTGACATCAAGACCGAGGGTTGTTTTTCTCTCCCTCAGTTTCACCTTCACACTTTTCATTTGGACAATCAAACCCAAGGCAGCGCCAAGTTCCAGCTTGCCTCAGCGGTTTACCTTGTTAAAGTAATCACTGCAGTGGCTCTGACCACCAGGTTGGGATTTAGAGTCAGGAATTCTAGGTGGCAAATTTCCCGCGGTGACTGCCCTGCCAAGGCCGGGGCTGAGGCCCAGCCAAGACGTGAGGTGGGCGGGGCGCAGCCCAGACCTGAAGGTCGCGGGGCGGCTGCGCTGGCTGGTACCGCCTTCCTGGACCCTGACTCCCTCTTCCCCATGTTCCCTCCTCTCTGCCTTCATAAAAAGGATTGTTTTTTTACCAACATATAATTCACAAAGAACCTTACAAAAGTTCGTGTCTGTTGACCAAGTATTTCCGCTTCCAGAACTCTAGTCTAAGGAAATAATCCCAGACGGCGGCCAACCTCCCAGAGCCTGGCTTCCCAGGCCAGGCGGAGCCCGGAAATCATCCATCGATCCCAACGCAGCCCAGCCGCGGTTCCTATGGCAACAGGCTCCGCCCCGAGGCGGCCGGCTCCATAGACGCACCCACCACTCTGCTTGTACTATGAATTTCCCTCCCCGGAGGTGTCCTTTTCTAACCATATTTCTTACCAGGAGGCAAGATCGCTGTACAAAATAACTGATTCACGTGGTGGTGGCGACGGTAGCGCCGAGGAGGGCGGGGAGGCTCAGGCTTTCTATTGTGGTGACAGCAATCAACGCTGTAACTGGGACCGCCGAGGCCCGCCCCCTCCCGCAGTGCAGGCGCGCGCCCACTGCGGCTCTTCCCTGCGCCCTGGGCTGCGCCTCGCCTCTCCTGCCTTCCAGGCCGACAGGCTTCCGCATCTGAGCGATCTTAACCGAGGTGCCACTGGGTCAAGGCGGAGTTTTCTCCCGTTCACAGGCCTGAGTTTCCTGAGGTTTCCTAGAGCTGAGTTTCTAGAGTTTCCTAGAGCTCAGTGCCCTAACGAGAAGGGTGGTACTCAAGGAGGAAGCCGGGCACCTTGGCAGGGGTAATAATCTGAGGATGGTGAAACTTGGCACCACCCGCAGGAGGCTGCCTCCCCCGACACCTGTCACCGGGGGAGAGCATTTTCCTAAGCAGCCCGTGAGGCTCACGCCAGACAGGTCACCTGTATTAGAATCACACTGCCAAAGCCAGCGTGAAGCTGTAATTTAGGCGCTGGCTCTGGAGACACATCTGTATTTGCTCTGTGTTCGGGCTGCTCGTTGCCTCTATGAGCTCCTTTGTGAACTGTCACTGTATAGGGCTGTCGTGATGATCCAGTGATGCAGCATGGAAGTGCCTGAGCACCAAGCTCAGCGCACAGCATGCTCGGCTCTCAAGCCACTACACCCAGGGCAGCGGTGGATGGGTTCGAGTGCCCCCTCTGCCACTGATGAGTGTGAACAAGTCCCTGAACCTCTCTGTGCCTCAGTTTCCTCATCCATACAATGGGTATGATAACCTAGCTCACTGGGTTTTTGTGAGAACTGAATGGTATAGTCCATGAAGAGAACCCATCCCAGTGCCCGACACACAGCAAGGAGTCAGTTCAGGTATTAGCAGAGCAGAGGTACTAGCAGTATTGCCTCTACTAGACTTGAGCTCCTTCAGAAAGGACTGGTGATTCTCTTTTGTATTCCAAGAGCCTGGCTCGTGTAGGGGCTCAATAAATATTTATTTTTTGGATGAAAAGTTAATTCTCTTCTTATGCCAACTAAAACAAGTCAAGAAATGAGAGTGGGCAGAATCATGCAAAATCAGAAACGATGTATCTGTCCACTTTTATCATCCTGGAAGGAGGCAGCCTCCCTCAGCCTCAGCCACTTAGCAATGGAGTCTCCCACTGGCTTTGACACATTTGAGCAAGAGGCTACAGCGCTACTTTGTTGCTCTGGGTGAGTCCTCACACTAACTCTTAATGGTAGGCCAGTCCAGCAAGGAAGGTCTCTGCTCCCGTCCCTCTGGCTTGTTTTTGTGAGAAAGAGTCCTGGTACTTTCTGCTGGTTGGCGGCCAGTGGACATGAGTCCTCATCGGTCAGTTGCTCGCCTTCAGACTCAGTAGCCTTCTTGGGAAGATAAGAAGAAAAAGGATTCCTTTTGGCACCTTTCCAGAGTCAACATTTCCCCTTTGAGGACAGCCATCCTCTCTAGATGTGAGAATGGGGGCCTCACTTCATGTCCTCCGCTGAATGGACCTGCTCTAAACACTGACTCCTCCAGCTTTCTCCCCCAGCAGTTAGTAGTGTGTCTGGGCTGGGTGCCAGGGAACCGCAGTGCCCCCAGAGGCAAGGGGGGCAGAGCAGGAGGGTAGGAGCGGCCAGACCACAGCAGAGGGGGTGTGCACAGGTCAGGGCAGGCCTGGCCAGCCAGACCACAGCAGAGGGGGTGTGCACGGGTCAGGGCAGGCCTGGCCAGCCCAGGGCACCCTGTATCTGCTGCCGTGTGAGTCAGCTTGGTGCCAGGTGGAGCCATCCATGGCCTGACGGCCAATGCCAGGGGCATCCCCACTCTTCCTCGAAAATGTCTCCTCCTCCTGCCTCTCTTCTCCCCCTGTCCTCCTGCCCTCTCCCTCCCCGCTGCCCACCCACATCCTTTACTCAACTCGCTTTTAATTTCCCTCTTCTATGTCCTGGGTGCTACGCTGGGGTCCACATTCAGTCACCATCCTTAAGGCACTTGTGTACTCTTATGTGATGCAAACATAAAGTCTCAATTAAACATAAATTAATGAAAATAAAAATAAATTTGATCTCAAACAACTTTTATCTATGGCCTCCAGCTCAGACTCGGCAAGGATGCTCATGGGTGTCACTCCAGCTGACTGGGATGGCATTCTGCATTGGATGATATTCCAGACTCTGGAGTCAGACATATGTGTGTGCAAATCCAGCTCTGACTGGACCAGGGATGTGATGTGGGGGAAATTATACAACTTCTCTGACCCTCCTTCTCCTTCTCTGTAAAACAGCAATAGGAGAGTTACACCTGTAGGGTTGTCATGAGAATAAAATAAGTGGATGCCTGAAAGATGCTGAGCACAGCGCCTGGCACACAGTCAGACTCAAAAGACATCACTATGGTGGTGGTTTTAACTACTGAAGCCCCGGGGTCAGAAAGCTTTCTCTGAAAACATTTTAGACTCTGTGGGCCACATGGTTCTGTGTTCCGTTACAACTACTCAACCCTGCTGTAGTGTGAAAGCAGCCACAGTCAGTATGTGAAGGGGTATAGCTGTGTTCCAGTCAAACTGCCCTTATAAACACTGACAACATCTGTAAATTTCACATGCACAGAAAATTACTTTTCTTCTGACTTTTCTTCGTGAACCATTACAGTGCAGTGGGTGGATCTGGCCTGCAGGCCTTGGTTTGGGCACCAGGGAGCAAGCCTAATGAAAGGGTTGGCACTTCCTTTCATGGATTTTGCCTCAAAGGGAAATCTAGTTGATGGGTCCATAATACCCTAACACAGTGTCTACTTCAAGCCCGGCTAACTTTAACAAGGGTACAGGCCAACCCAGAGACAGTGAAAACCTCATAAAAGGAAAACAATACCTACAATTCATTTGTGCACAAGCAAAGACAAGTAAGTAAACAATACCTTCAATTTACTAGTGCCCAAGATCAAAGATAGAAAAAAGAGTTCCCTCCTTAGACACATGATTGCCCTGTGTTTTGTGGGCAAAGGAAGCTGTTTCCACAGGTGTGAGGACTGGCCCTGTGTGTACTTCACTTCTCAAGGCTGGATGCAGAGATACCCAGCTGCAGGAAATGTCGCAGAGGGTCACAACACCCCTAAACTTTACGCGGAGAGGATGAAAGACGACAGAATGGACGATGAGTGAAGAAGGCTGGGGAAAATGAGGGCAGGCAGGAAGGACCTGCGTGGAAACAGGCCCAGTCCCAAGCCCCTGTGGAGATCAAAATGCAGATGATTCACTTGTGCAACAGTCACAGACCCCGAGTCATGCTAGGCAATTCCTAGTTCCCTCCTCTCCGGCCTCCTCCCCAACTTCCTCAGTGTCTGAGGATGGAAACAGGATTTCGTGCTTCACTTTCCACTGCAATCTAGGATGGACTTTGTTCTCTAGTTCATATCAAATTTCTCGCAGGCCAGACAACCTTTCTCGATGCTGTAAAAAGACCATATTCCAGGTATACTGCAATTAACAATTGAACTTGTTTCCCTTGCTCCAGAGGAAACGCAAAGGCTTTCTTATAAAGCCATTCCAAGAGTACATCTCTTAAAAACTATACACACTAATGTGCTCAGTGCCACTGAACTGTACAGTTAAATATGGTTAAAATAGTATATTTTATATTATGTGACTTTTACTACAATAAAAAAATTTTAAACTATACCCACTCCTATATATAAAAAATAGATAACTGACAGAACGTACTGTATAGCACAGGGAATGCTACTCAATAATATTTTTTAATAACCTATAAAGGAAAAGAATTTGAAAAAAACATATTTATGTATAACTGAATAACTTTGCTGTATACTGGAAACGAACGCAACATTGTAAATTAACTATACTTCAATAAAAAATAAGTTTCAAAAACAAGACTGTGTTATCTATGTTCTGCTCTCATTACTGGATGAAGAACCTACTAACCCTGACCCACTGAAGTGCTGGCTGGCCCTCAAGGTCAGATGTCATGCTATCACCCTCTAGCTGGCAGGAACTCTCCTTGGGAGGGGCATGGCCCAGCCACAGACATATATATAGTTCAAGTCATCCATAACCTGCTGGCTCTTTAACTGCTCTGTAATGCACAAAGCAAGCAAGGTGTCTTTAGAAAGAAAAAAGTGAGAATTGGGCTTTGGGAAGGAACCATGGCCAAGACTGACCCGACTGCACCAATGCCCCTCCCCTCCCCACCCGTGGGCACAAGCCCGAGGGCCAAGAACCTGGCCTTTTCCCTCACCACTCCCTGCCACAGAGCGCGGCACAGGTGCTCTGCAGGGACAGAGGCCAGCCCTCTGTCATATAGATCGCCAAACCACCCGGATCAAGGGCAGAAACTGTCACCTTCTAGTCCCACTGCGGGCTCAGTCCGTCAGCCCAGCTCTTGGCCTGAATCCTGGTCCGCTTTCCGTCTCGCCCTGGCAGAGCCTCTCCACCAGTGACTGGAAGCAGGAAGGCAAAAGACTTTCATCCTTTCAGAGAATCAGAGGTATTTAAAGTTGGAAAGGAGGGCTTCCCTCGTGGTCCAGTGATAAAGAATCCGCCTGCCAATGCAGGAGACACGGGTTTGATCCTTGATCCGGGAAGATCCCACCTGCCACAGAGTAACTAAGCCCTTGAACCACAACTAGTGGGCCTGTGCTCGAGAGCCTGGGGGGCTGCAACTCCTGCACCCACACGCTGCAACTCCTGCGGCCTGCATGCTCTAGTGCCCTGCTCCGCAACAAGAGAAGCCACTGTGATGAGCAGGCCTTACACTGCAGCTAGAGAGTGGCACGCCCTCACAGAGAAGACCCCACACAGCAACAAAGAGCCAGCACAGCCAAAAGTAAATACATAAAATTTTATCTATATATATAAAACAGCTGGGAAGGACCAGAGGGATGATCCAGTCCCACAGCTGGAAAGCAGCAAAATACTTTCTCTAAAGACCTGGTCCTTATCCTAGGGACCCTGCCAACATGCTTGCCTCGCACTTTGCTGGGTCCCTGACTCATCTGTTCAGGTCAGGGACCTGGAGCTCTGTGGTCCCTACGGCAATATCCACTCCAGATCATCATCATACAGACAAAGAAACAGGCCTGGGGAGGTGACAAAACTCCCCCCAGGCCATACAGTTAGTGAGTACGGCAAAGCCTGACCCTGGGCATGCCTCTGTCTCTCCATCTGCCCCTTGCCGACCTGCGGAGCTGTCTTTGCAGGCTGCCCGCATTTGATTATAAGTCCACCAGGTTTCATCATGATTCTGTTAGTTTTCTGGAGACTGATCCCAACAGAAATGACTGGAAATACAAGCACAGGTGTATTTCTTGGCAAGTGAAAATAGAAAACTATACCAAGGAATCACAAACAGCTCTCATACCACAGCTGGCCTGCTTGAAGAGTCAAAGGTTCAGAATTTATGAATATGCAAACCCTGCAGTCAAACAGCAGGAGGTCCCAAGATAGAAGAGAAACAGGAATGATGAGAGATCCGCCACAAAGGATGAGAGTACTAAAAGGTTAAAACGCTGGCCGTCCACTTGGCAAAGGGCAGGGAAAAAATAAACCATGACATCCTGTTGGAACGGGGTTCACAGAGAAGGCAGGCTCCTGGGAATAGAAAGGAAAAAAAAAAAAAGAAGACATAATAGAGGATATCGACCAACTTTGCACAGCTAAGAAGGTGCATATCTTCAGAATGACCTTGACCATAAAAATCTGACACTAAAATAAACACACAAGAGTGGAAGTTAAATCATTAGCTGCTGTATCGACTGCTCAGGAAGCCTTGTAAGCCAGTCAAATTTGAGAGTAGTATAAGTGATAAAAGCACACGCACAGATTTACTCAGAAAAGTGTGCTGTTGGCATCAGACGGCCAGCGTGTTCCGACCCTTCTCGCTTCTGTTCCCTGGTGGCCCCAGTAGAATTTCCATTCTATTTTAAAAAGCCTATTCACTCATATTTGTGCGCCCCCAGAAATGGAGATGGAAGAACCTAGTCTTAATTTACTCTTGCCCATAAAGCTGATTCATGATAAAAACAGGTTCCATTTCTTTTCTTTTCCTTTTTAACAGTCAGGGCTCTCCTAGTAGCATTCTAGGACCTTTCCTCCTGTGCCATCAGGCTTCTGCTCTTCCCTCCCTCATTCTCTCTCCATGATTTCTGGCTTTTCAAGAGCCAGTGAATTCATTACCTCATGTCCAAATTTTGAGATCTCAAGGCCAGAGGAAGAGGCTGCTTTTTGCTGGTAAACAGCAAAATGGGCCTTCAGGAGGGAGGAGTAAGCTCCCGTCAGGCCACTCTGTGCCCACTGCCCTATTGCTTGGAGCCCCTACCCCCAGATGCAAGCTTGGCCCTGTACCCTTGGCTCTCTGCCCAAATGATGCCTCATTTCTGGGGCCTCCCTTCACCCTCTCATCATAAGTGGGTGTCCCTCCGCCCTTTGCTTTTAGCACTTTACTGTGTTGGAATCCTTTATGACAACTATGACCATTTGTAATGACACATAATTATTTGTACGCGTGCTTAGAGCCACCTTCCCCACCAACCTGTAAACTCCATGGGGACGGGGTCCTACCCCAACGATGCCACAGCACATGCACAGTCCTGACATGTAGCTTCCAAAACCACAGGATGAAGAGTGACCAAGAGTCAGCCTGCCCACAAGCTCCCTGGCTGGACCAACGTGCCTCGGAGAACAGTCTCGCTGGCCTGGCTCTCCTGTAAAATCCCTTCAGAAATACTTAGGATGACTGAACCTCTGCTAAAGGTACATTTGATAGAGCTGACTTACTTCGTTGTACAGTAGAAGCAAACATAACATTGTAAAGCAATTATACTCCAACTAAAAAAATAAATAAAGACACCTTTGAGCTTTATTTGTAGAAGAGACCTGCCAGGGAAATGGTGTAAGCAAGACAGACGATAGGACAGGCGAACCTGCCTAAGAGTTTACTTACTTACTTTCCAGGAAAAGAGTTTCATATCACTTACTGAAAATGTTTTCACCTGATCCTTAAGGTATGTGGGACTTCCCTGGTGGTCCAGTGGTTAAGAATCCTTGCTTCCACTGTAGGGGGCACAGCTTCTATCCCTAGTCTGGAAACTAAGATTCCCCATGCCACAGGATCCAGCCGAAAAATAAATACGTAAATAAACAAATCCAGAAAAAGGTACGCTTTATAACACACTTACATGATTACTGAATTTTGATAAATGTGATAGTGTTAGTTGCTCAGTCGTGTCTGACTCCTTGTGACCCCATAGCCTGCCAGGCTGCTCTGTCCATGGAATTCTCCAGGCAAGAACACTGGGATGGGTGGCCATTCCCTCACCCAAGGGATCTTCCCGCTCAGAGAACGAACCCAAGTCTCCTGCTCTACAGGTGGAATCTGTACCATCCGAGCCACTAGGGAAGCCCTGCATGATTACTGGATAAATGTAAACACTGGGAGTAATGAAAGTAAACAGGGTTTTTTATACTCGGTAACTCACTCTTGCTTTTTCATGTGTTCTGATTAGCCCTCTCAACATGCAGAGCCCCAGAAGCAGCAGAGGAAAGGATGCCACTGATTCCAGACTAAGTCCTTTCAAAGTGGGTGAAGGTAGCCTAATTATTAAAAGTTATTAATATTTGATATTGTTTTTTTAATTAAGAGAAAAATACTTACTGCTTAGGCAAATACATCACTTTGAAAAAGTTGTTCAAACTACAGTGTAAAACCTCTTTCTTTAAACAGGGAGCCTAAAAACATATTGGAAAGAAAACACTACCAAGTAAGATGCTGTGCCTCACTGTTTTCATTGCATGCCCTTAAGTATTTGTAATCTTATCAAAGGGAAACACTTTCAAAAATAGCCTCGCAGTCCTTATGCACAGTTTGGCAGTAATAATCTTTTATATTCAGGCCAAATGAGGAAATATAGATGTGAAATTCAGCTTTGATTTAGTGATCCTATCATGGCAGGAAGTTCAGATGCATTTCACGCTGCTCTAAAATTTTGCTTCGGGACTTCCCTCGTGGCCCACTGGTTAAGAATCTGCCTTCCAGCGCAGGGAACCAAGATCCCACACACCATGGGCAGCTAAGGCCAAGCCACAGCTAGAGAGAGGCCCACACATGGCAGCGAGGGCTCAGCACAGCCGAGATAAAAGCAGAATAATAAAAGTCAAATAAAACTTTGCTTCTGATTAAGCTAAGGATGAACAAGGGAGATATTATTTGATAACAGTCATGCCTTTGTTGAAAAGAGGAAAGTAAAGAGAAGAGAACAGGAGAAGGGACCACGGCAGGCCACTGATCCACGACAGTCACCGATCCCTTCCTTCCCTGCACTTCCATGCAGCAATGACGTCATCTATCAGGCACAAGCAGCTTCTACACTGACGAGGACACAAAACGACATGATGGTGATCCTCTGACCATTACGGATGAGCAGGTAACTTTTTCTATAGACTAGAATGGACTAGAGAGAGAATAAGAAAACAGAAAGGCAAAGGAAAAAAAGAGCTACCTTTATGAGGCATGCATGTTGTACGCTAAGTCACATCAGTCGTGTCTGACTCTGCAACCCTAGAGACTGGAGCCCCCCAGGCACCTCTGTCCGTGGGATTCTCCAGGCAAGAATACTGGAGTGGGGTGCCATGACCTCCTCCAGGGCATCTTCCCGACCCAGGGATCAAACACACATCTCTTATGTCTCCTGCATTGGCAGGCGGATTCTCTACCACTAGCACTACTTGGGAAGCCCATCTTGAAAACAATTCAATGAAAGTCAGTTATTTTGTAACTCATGACCCATCTACCCTAATGACCCATCTACCCTAAGGACTTCCCCAAAGTCCCATCTATGACTGAATACCAGCATATTAGAGGGTTACAGCTTCCAAATATGAATTTGGGGGAGATCAAACATTCAGTCCATTACAGGAGCCCTAAGATTTTGTACAGGAGGGTCTGGACCTCTTTCAGCCTCTGCAATCCCATCAGCCCTGTGGTGACTAAAGCATCCAAACCACTTTGGGTCACTGGACACAGTAAGAACCCATGAGCAACTGCACAGCATCTAAGTCTAGCAGCTACAATGCATGTAATTGGGGTTGGATTTGCTACACTTACTGATTCCAGGCTTGCTAACAAGTCCTCTATAAAGGATTACAACTGCACTCACTCTAGGCCTCCAGAGCCTCCCTGTGTCTTTCAAACCTTCACATGCTTTCCCTCTGCCTGGAATCCTTTTCTTCTCTTGCTAGAGATTTAATTGGTGCATCACTTCTATACTGAGAACTCCCTGATAGCCCCTTCCCTCAGGCAAGGTACTCGGCCCTTGTACGTACTCAGTACTTCTATCGCTGTACTTATCACTCTCTGCAGCAATCACTGGTTTAAATGTCTGACTCTCCTACTAGAGAGTGAGCTCCTGGCCTGAGTCTTACTCATCTTTTTATCCCTGAATATAGCAGGGTCTAAATATAAGTAAGTCCTCAGTAAATAGCAGTCATTCAATGAATATTACTTTTCCCTTATATATATTCTGGTTCATGGTATGTGAAGAGCAAGGGAACTCACATTTATTTAGCACCTACTGTGTATGAGGTTCTATGTTAAATACCCAATTTTATTCTTAAGATGAATTTGTAAGATAGGAATTGCTGGCTTGATAAAAGGGAGATTAAAGAACCATCTTATTAGAAAGAAGAGTATTCAAAATGTCTAGGGACCGATTTGATCTATTTTGGATTAATATTTCTGGAGCTTAGTTAAAATGTTAGTCACTCAGTTGTGTCGGACTCTTTGCAACCCCATGGACTGTAGCCCACTAGGTTCTTCTGTCCATGGGATTCTCCAGGCAAGAATACTGGAGTGGGTTGCCATGGATCTTCCTGCCCAGGAATTGAACCCAGGTTTCCTGCATTGCAGGCAGATTCTTTACCACTGAGCCACCAGGGAAGCAGTTATCTCAACTCCAAAAGAGCAGTGACTGAAAATGGGGTCTTACAATCTCACTCCTAGGCATATATCCAGACAAAGCTATAATTACAAAAGATACATGTACCCCTGTGTTCATTGCAGCACTATTTATAGACAAGACATGGAAACAATCTAAGAGTCCATTGACAGAGAAACAGATAAAGAAGATGTGGTTTGTGTGTGTGTGTGTGCATGAATACTACTCAGCCATAAAATGAATGAAATAAAGTCATTTTAACAACATGGATGGACCTAGAGATTATCGCACTAAGTGAAATAAGTCAGAAAGAAAAAGGCAAATACTATATATATGATATCATTTATGTGTAGGCTTTAAATATGACATAGGGACTTCCCTCGTAGGGTATCCGCCCTCCAGTGTGAGGGAAGCAGGTTCAATCTCTGGTTGGGTAACCGTGATCCCACATGCCATGGGCAACTAAGCCTTCATGCCTCAACTAAGATCTGACGCAGCCAAGAATGAATAAAGAAATACATGAATTAATTAACACTAAAAAATATGACACTGATAACCTATCCATGAGACAGAAACAGACTCACAGATAGAGGAAACAGATTTGTGACTGTGAAAGGGAGGGAGAGGAAGGACTGGGAGTCTGGAATGAGCAGATGCAAACCATTGTGTATAGGATGAATGGGCAAGGCCCGACTGTACAGCACAAGGAACGACATTCAACATCCTGTGATAAACCACAGTGGAGGAGAACATGAAGAAGAACACACACACACACATATAAGACGGAATCACTGCAGTACAGCAGAAACCAACACAACATTGTAGACCAACTATACTTTAATAAAACCAATTTTTAAATGGTGCTTTAACAAGTGACGTGTGTATGAATGACTGAAAGTTAACATCTAGCATAGCATGGATCTCCCAAAACATGTAAATGACCAAGAACCACCTTGGCACTGACAGTAAGACAGCCTGTTGTCAGTGGAGTGGTCCACCATGATCCAGTCTACCCTGCATTCTGTGGATTGTGTTGTTACAACACCACCCACCTGTCTTTTGAAGCTGGTGGATCACAGCTTCCCCACTCATATTGTTCCTTAGTGCAAATGTTCTTCAATGATCACACCGGCATAATTTTTAAAACTGGATGAAGAACTTCTTTAAAAATAATTCCACTGTTTGGATGCTCCTGGTGTTCAGCTGCCCAGACAAATAATCTGTTATTGTCCTGATTTTGTGGTCTCCCAGAATCAACATCAAAAGTACACAGAGGTTGTTTCTTGGTTATCACCCACATTTCCACATGTCTCTGGTGGCTCAGACGGTAAAGAATCTGCCTGCAGTGCCAGAGACCTGGGTTCAATCTGTGGGTTGGGAGGATCTCTTGGAGAAGGGAATGGCAACCCACTCCAGTATTCTTGCCTGGGGAATTCCATGGACAGAGGAGCCTGGAGAGCTACAGAGTCAGACACAACTGAGCAACTAACACAACACAACAACTCCTGTCAGCAAGGGCAGATGCGACATTTCACAGTCTGCTCGGGTATAAATTGTGAAATGTGTTATGCCACAGAGCATGCCTTAATAATTTTGGAAGTTAGGACCCCTCAAAACACATAGACAACTTAGAACTGGCAAACTTTCCTTAAGAATTATGTGTTAATTTGGTTTGTAAATTTGGTTAATTCATTTGTTAACTTGTTCCTGAGTATTGTTTGGACTCAGACACACAAAAGCTATAGCCACCACCACCTTAAGGCTCACCGTTATTCAGGAGTTAGATGGAAAGAGGGGCAGAAGGACAAATAAATGAGAAGATCCAATTGTCTGGCCCTTTTGCTTTGAGGAAGGAGGTTCAGTTTCTTGTGGATTAAAGAAACTGAGCTTCAGACCATCTGCATCTGGATCAGCCCTGAAGGACATTCCCCCGCCACATTCATTGTGGCAGATCACCCATCACACCTCAAGCTTCGCACAACCAGGAAGCTGTAAATCACAGGGGGATGGAATTGGAGAACAAACTACCAGTGAACCTTCCAGTCTTTGAAAAATAAAAAAAAATTAGGTTTCAATGTTTGTAAGCCATTCATAGCCTGTCCTGATCCTCTGACTTTTTGCTTGATAATGTAGAGGATGAGTGCATGTGTGCTTTGCAACCTCACGGACTGTAGCCCACGAGACTCCTCTGTCCACGGAACTCTCCAGGCAAGAATACTGGAGTAGGTTGCCATGCCCTCCTCCAGGGGATCTTCCCGACCCAGGAACTGAACCCACATCTCTTCTGTCTCCTGCATTGGCAGGCAGGTTCTTTACCACTGAGCCATGTGGGAAACCCAGTATAGAGTGTATACATGTACATAAGCATACACTACTATCACCCCAATGTATGTGTGTGTTAACAGCTCCACATTCACATACTCTTGACTCTTACTGTTTTATTTGTATGCATGCCCCTAAGTCACCAAGGACCATGAACAGTAGACTTGAAGGTATATTAGTTCTAAAGGTAACCAAACCACTAATTAATCATTAATTCATCAAACATGTTTATTGACACCTAGTACAATGTGGTTATAACATGGTGCCAATGTATAGCTAGATGAATTATATTTAAGAGTCCAAAGGCGAGAGTTAAAACTCTAATCTCTCCTACCCCAACCCCCAAAGATAAAGCAGCAAGCAGGCAGAGGGCCCAGTCAGGCTGATTCTCACTTCTGTTCACTCCCTCAAACAAGAGAAATGACAAGCAACTTGACGTTCCAGACCCTGTAAAGTTTACACAGACGTTTAAGACCCAATTCTTGGGCTCATAAACTTGCCATCAAAACCAAACATGCAGGTAAGCTGCTGAATAGGGGACAATCGACAACCTTCTCCAGGAGAGTTTGCAAACCACAGCAGATAGTAGAGGGTGCAGAAGAGGATGGAGCAAATTCAATTTTGTTTATTTAAAAAATGGATCAGAGGGACTTTCTGGTCACACAGTGGATAGGAATCCGCCTGCCAATGCAGGGGACGAAAATTTGATCCCTGGTCCAGGAAGAATCCACGAGCTGCAGAACGAGGAGGCCCCTGCTCCAGAACCACTGAGGCCGTGCGCCTAGGGCCAGAGGAGCCTGCTCACCGCAACGAGAGAAAGCCCTGCGCGCAGCAGTGAAGACCCAGCACCATCAAAATAGAATAAAGAAAGAAAATTGTTTTAAAAAATGGATCAGAAGAGGTTCAAGAATTGTCATGCAGTAACACTGAAGAAGGCTTCGCAGTGTTTGTGGGATGGTGAGAGGTAAAGATGAGGGGACGAAAAGTAGGCAGCTAAGGTGTTCGGTGTTTCCAGGCAGAAAGAGCCAGCATGGATAAGCACACAGGGAGTGCAAGCAGCCTGGTTTTCCATGGCATAAGGTGGAGAAAAAAATAGAAAAGTCTGGAACACTAAATAGAAGCCGTCTCGGGGGTGGTCCTAACTGCTAATGTTAGCAGAACACAGTGACTGGAGAAATCTGAGAAACACAGGACTCTGAGAGAGCTAATCTAGCTGCAGTTAACAGAATGAGTTTCCTGAAAGAGAGAGGGCAGGAACACCAGTCAGGAAGTAACTACATCCATTCAGCCATCAAGGATACATTTACGAATCATTTCTATATTGTCAGGTATCCACAAGTACTGAGGGATGGTTGCAGGAAGAACAATGGGAAGGGTAATTGGTCAGAAGGAACAGGTGGTGCAAAGACATTAATCTCGGACAACCTGACACATTCGGGTCTGCGAGAAGCGCTGCTCCAGAAGGAGGTAAACTGAATTTTAATTAAAAAATTATATTAAATAAACAATTATATTGTAATATAACAATAATTATATTAAATAAACAGTGAACAGCCATTTATTCATCAAGCACTTAGCATGTGCCAGGCACTGTTCTTTATACACAATCATTCATTTAATCCTCACAACTCTATGAGGGAGACATTGCTATTCCCATTTTACAGATGCATAAACTGACTTCTAGTGCCTCAGAAGTTTGCTTCTCAGAATCACACAGATATTGGGATTAACATATACACTATTATATATAAAAACAATAATCAAAAAGAATCTACTGTATAGCACAGAGAACTCTACTCAACATTCTGTAACAACCTATATAGAAAAAGAACCTGAAAAAGAACACATATAAATCTATGTATTTGTATATAAATCACTTTGCTGTACATATGAAACTAACACAGCACTGTAAATCAACTACATTCCAATATATAAAATGGGCAAAGAATCTGCCTGCAGTGCATGAGACCTGGGTTTGATCTTTGGCTTGGGAAGATCCCCTGGAGAAGGAAGTGGCAACCCACTCCAGTATTCTTGCCTGGAGAGTCCCATGGCCAGAGGAGCCTGGCGGCTACAGGCTGTGGAGTCACAAGGAGTTAAACATGACAGAGTGACTAATACTTCCACTTTCAATTTCCAACTTAAAATTAAAAAAAAAAAAAAAGCAACCAAAACCGCTGAAAAACAAAATAAAAATTCTTTTTAGTACTTAAAAAATCACACAGCTGTTAACTATTGACTAGGGGATTCAAACCTAAGTCTTTCTCTTTTGAAAACCAACCTTGAGCCCAAAGGACAAGTAAAAGCTGTAGAATAGCAAGGTGGAGCAAGCATTCCAGGCACAGGAAACCTCCAGCCGTGCGTGCGTGCATGGGCAGAAGCAGCTCACCAGGCAGGCTGTGTGAGGCAGGAGGCTGGGCGGGAGATGAGGTAGGGAGGCAATCGGCGCCCAGGCCATGATGGACCTCGCTTTGTATGCTGAATGGTGTGAACCCTAACTTGGAATCTGTGAGAGCTGCTGAAGACGCACAGACATCACAGCCTGGAAGGGACGGATGGACACACAAGAGACAGGTGTGGTGAGCAGGGCCAGACTGCGGGCAGACTCTCACTGACCCAGCAAGGGATGATGGGGACCTGGGCTAAGAATGAGTAAGATGGTGCTCAGACAGCCTGAGAGGGGAGCGATGGCCCCCCTCGCAGAAGAGCGGGTTCCAGAGCAGAGGGGTCTGTGTGTTTGGGGGCAGGGGCAACGGGGCAGTTGGGCTGGTGGGTGGCTTGGAGAGAGAGGGGGCTGATGAGTTCCAGTTTGGACTGTTGGGTTCATAGTTCCAGTCTCAGAAGAAAGGTCTGGGTAGGAAACAACGGTTTGGGCTGTAGATCTAAGCAGAAAAAGAAATAATCGTAATTGTGGACTATTAACCAGGAGCAGTCCATAATGCTTTTCATGCATTTTCTCTTTAATCTTTTCAACAATCATATGAAACAGATATTGTTATTACTAACATGCCCATTTTACAGACTACGGCTCCAACTAAGCCACAAAGACATGAATTGACCTGCCAAGGGCCACAGTATTAGTAAGGGACTAATACTGCACCTCTATCTCCCACACTTTGTGACAGTGATCCACAGCACAAACACATCTTACACTGGGGTCCAGTACAAACACATATTTTTCACTGAAACAAAAGTTTCGTGATATCACACTTAGTTCCCTGCTGTCTTCCACCCTGTTTCTTTTTTTAAATAGGCTGCCTGCAACCCACAACTTGATTCACAACCTGCTCATGAAACCTACGGTTTGAGAACAGCTGTTCAACACCTACTGCCTCCCACACCTGACTCAGCTGGCCGAGGTGAGACCACAAAGGTGAGGAGCAGGGTCAGCCACATCCTAGACCACAGGAGAGAGTCCACTGCACAGTGATTCTGAGCCAAAAGCATAACACGATGAGACGTGAATCTCTTGTGCCAAATTACACCCCGAGGACATGTCTGTGGGAGCCAGCCCTTCGGCAGTGAGTCATCCACTGGCTGCAGCACACATTTATGGGGATGGAAGCTTCTTTCAGCTGCCAAGTGTTTCCACTGTATGGTACAGGAAAAGATGCTGAGGCCTTGACTTTGGAGAACGATGAAGTCGTTAGCTCTAAAGTTGCTACAGCATTCAGTGGCAGCAGACTGTGGGCTCACAGCCCACGGCAAACCAGCTCTGTGCCTGCCCTTCACTTTGATGCAATTCCTACAGACAGTAATTGTAATAGGAAATCATACCTCCAAGGGGGAAGTTATGGAATATGGCGTTTAACATCTTGCTCAGCAGGAAATGATTCTGCTGGCAGGACTGTAAGAATCCACTCCCCAAATATATCACAGAACCTGAATGTACATACTCTTCCTGCTGCTCCATAGGAAGAGAGGAGTGTTCCTTTTCAGTAGAATTAAACCCTTCTGAGTGGCTCCAGGGTCTCTTTCTCTCAGTTAACACTTCATTTTTCTTTACTGCCATCATTTTCTCCTTTAACATAATTTCCCTCCCTTCTGAGTTCAAACAAACCCTGTGGTTGTTGAGTCGCCAAGTCATGTCCACCTCTCCACGACATGCCAGGCTTCCCTGTCCGTCACCATCTCCCAGAGTTTGCCCGAGTTCATGTCCATTGAATCAGTGATGCCATCCAACCATCTCATTTCTTCTGTTGTCCCCTTCTCCTGCCTTCAATCTTCCCCAGCATAAAGGTCTTTTCCATTGAGTCGGCTATTCCCATCAGGTGGCCAAAGTACTGGAGCTTCAGCTTCAGCATCGGTCCTTCCAATGAGTATTCAGGGTTGATTTACTTAAGATTGATTGGCTTGATCTCCTTGCTGGCCAAGGGACTCTCAAGAGTCTTCTCCAGCACCAAATTTGGAAAGCATCAATTCTTTATGGTCCAACTCTCACATCTCTACATGACTACTGGAAAAACCACAGCTTTGACTATATGGACCTTGCTTTCCTCTCAAAAAGTCCCTCAGCAGGACAGAACGTTAGGGGAGCAGAACCTGTTCTCTATCTTGATGGTAGTGCTTTGGGTGGTGGTGGTGGTTTCTATTCATAATCAGTATTTTTAAAAAAAATTTAACTTCAAAATAAAAGCCCTGACCATTTTCTGAATCCTACTGCCCTGTGGCTACCATCTTGCTTCTTTCCATCTTTTCCTTGACACTTGCTCTCTCCAATGAATAGTCATTGGAAGGACAGATGCTGAAGAATGAAACTCCAATACTTTGACCACCTGATTCGAAGAGCTGACTCATTGGAAAAGACCCTGATGCTGGGAAAGATTGAGGGCAGGAGGAGAAGGGGACGACAGAGGATGAGATGGTTGGATGGCACCACTGACTCAATGGACATGAGTTTGAGCAAGCTCTGGGAGATGGTGAAGGACAAGGAAGCCCGGCATGCTGCAGTCCATGGGGTCTCAAAGAGTCGGACATGACTGAGCAACTGAAGAACACCACCAATCCAAGTCTTCCCCAGGCTGACCCCCAGTCAGCTCTCTCTGAGTTCCCTTCTTGTCCTCTGCAGTTCGTGGCGCTGAAACTTTCTCCTCAGAAGCTTGCGGTCCCTCCTCTACCTCTTTACACGCTGCTGCTTGTGACTCGTGAGCAATGCCAAGACTCCAAGCCCACCACTCTCCCCTTGTGTATTTGCTCCCTCAGGTGTCTCACCCCGTCTCCTGTGTCAGAGGCCAGCTTGAGTGCACTGGACGTCCAAATCTACTCCAGAGAGAGGACAGCTGGCTTGGGCCCCCCGTGACCCTGCAGGTGCCTCCGCCCTCTCACTGTCTCACACTTGGCACATGCAGCTGCCCTCACTGGTGTGGATGACCTCCCTGCTGGTCCTCCTCCCAGGCCAGAGCCCTGGGATTCCAGACACGCTCATCAAGAGCAACGCATGTAGCACAGCAGAAAGGCTCTGTGAACTGCCATGGTCCAGAATGATGATCACTTCTACTCCTGAAAGCTGTTCACACACTCCTTTGATGCATCTGCAGGTCTCGCCTAATTTTTTCTGCAGCCTTGGCTCCCCATCTGTATCCCTCTCCCCTGCCCCCGGTGTGCTGTGTGTTCTGTTCTTTGTCTCTTTACTAAAACAACCTTTCCCCCTCTTACTCTGCCCCTCAAGACTCTTTAAAGGCTCCTGTCACGTGTTGAACTGTGTCTCCCAACCCCCTCCCCACAAAAGATATGTTTCTGAAGTCCCCTAGTACCTCAGAATATGACCTTATTTGGAAACAGATCTTCACAGAGGTGACAAAGTGAAAATCAAGTTGTCAAGTGGACCCTAAAGCAATATGTCTGGTGCGTGCGTGTTCAGTCGCTTCAATCATGTCTGAAGTCACTGGACTTCCTTGCCTCTAAAATGTTACTTCTCAGAGTCCTTGTAAAGATAAGGTGGAACAATTCACATGAAAGTGATTTTTAAAAGGTGAAGATTTGCTCAAATGTGAGATTAAATCATTATTATCACAGTGCCAGGTTAGCTCAGCTAGTTAGCTGCCTCGCTGAGGAAATTATGGGCTTGAGCCAAGTGAGCTGGCTCTTCTAGATCTGTGCCACAGCGGGCAATAAACTTCACAACTAACAGAGCAGGAGGAAGGATGCAGAAAAACCACAAAGCATGTCCGGGGGTCAGCAGGGTTATCTTCATAAAGAAAAGGCAGACAGTGTGTGGTCACCGCAGTCTCCCTGAGGGCGTGCAGTACCCCAGGCTCTCAGAAGACTACTGACAGTCCCTGACACACAGCTCTGGTGCAATAAGTCCACAGGTAATGGGTCACCCCCAAGTCAAGAGGTTTAACGTTGCATTCTGGTTTTATTTGGTCATTTAGTCCTACTGGTTTTATGACTGAAAGTTAATCAAGAATTGTGAAAAACGCCTGAAATACAAAAAGCAGGTTGAGGACTTTCCTGGTGGTCCAGTGGCTAAGACTCCAAGCTCCCAGTTCAGGGGGCGTGGGTTCTATCCCAGGTCCGGGAACTAGATCTCACATGCCGCAACTAAGACCCGGCAGAGTCAAATAAATAAATTTTTTTTTTAAAAAAGGCAAGTCAACCTCTGTCAATTTAGAATCTCAATATGGTCCATTCCACGAGCATATCAAAAGAGCCAAAGTCCAGTTTCCAAAGAAGACGCACCTTGGTGTTTTATGGAGTCGATGTGTTTGGTGAGTATTCACATTCCCAGACCAGCAATCTTTCCCTAGCCATATGAATTTAGCCATGTTTTCCTTAACTTAATGTTTCTTTTTAAAAGGGATTAAATTAACTTTCCTTCTTTCACTTCACCTTTGGTATTTGTTTCACAAACGTTAAACCTTGGCCAACAATTTTGCGTGATTGGTCTTAAGTTTCAGGTGCCAAATACAGACTGCACGTTAGTAAGTATTACAGCTGTTTTTTATGTGTAAAATTCAGAAAACTGGGCCCTGGGTCTCTACCGCCTGGAAAATAGATCTAGGAGACAAGTAGGAGGTCTGAGTGTCTCCATTGGGAGTGACTTCATCCCTCTGGTCTGTTGGTGACCTCTTGTCCCTACTGACCACCTATCAACAGGTCCCCGCTGAATGGCTGAATAATGCAGACTGAAAGTAAAAGACCCAGACCTGGCAGCGCTTTGGTGAATGCCTTTATCCAAGGGACTTGATGGAGAGGAAATGGTTTCGGAAAAATATCTAAGAAAAGAAATCTATTTAGTTCTACTTAGATTTAGTTCCAGCATGGAGCATCCTGTGTGGAATAAGCCCCAAACATGCCAAGAATATCTTGTACTATGTTACAAATGAAAACCAGCTCCCATGCAGACGAAACTCAGAATTTCATAACTCAACATATCTGGCCCTCTCCCATTGCATAAACTGCTTTTAGCTATTCAAAGCAAATTCTTAATTATTTCCCATTCTTGACATGCAAAGGCTTTTTAGAAATTAGTATGAATTTGATCTGTAATAGATGCTTATTAAAAATTCAGAAACTTTGTTTAAGCAGTTAGGTGGACTACAAGTAAAAGCCTTATAGAGGAAATCCCAGAGAGATCCAACTGGTTTTTTTCTTTCAATGAGATCATATTAAAAATGAATAAAACATACCTTCCCCTGTGGGGTCTGGAGCTGAAGCAGAGACATTAGAGTAAATGTCACAGGAAAAAGGAATACTTTGCACAGACTCCCTCCCCCCGCCACCCTCCGACTTCTTCCTGTTTCAAGCTCCCAGATCTTCTCCTGTTGTCTGGTGGGGGGCTTGGCAGCTTCCAGTGGTTTGTAGCCTTTAGGCATCAATTACATTGTACTTCAGATTTCTGGACTGAGATGTGTGGGGAGGGAGGGGATGAAGGACACTTGAAGGGTAATTGCTACTTGATGGTCAGCAAAAACAGCAAAGAAGACGCCCCCTAGCCTCTGCTCATCCTTCTTCTAAGCAAATGGCACCCAGTCACATCACTGCCTTGTACAGCAGGACTGTGTGACTTCCGTGTGACCTGGGACGAAAGAAAGCATCTGTCATCTCAGGCTCATTTGTTGTAGGGTGTGTGGCACAACAGGCTAATGGGCACTGCTTCTCTAAAATGAAAATAACTTCGTGAAAAAAGACTTTTCTTCATGGCACCAGGTATCTGGAGGCTACATTCTGTAACTATTTGTTAAGTTTGCCCTCGATCAGTGGTTTCATTGTTGGCTATGATTTACAAGAGAAAGACATGTAATTATTGCCACTTCTGTTCTGCTGCTATCAAGACACAAACATTCAGCCTATTTGAATATCTTTTTATCCACTTCCCGTGGGTAACTTCTGACTGGTCATGCTAAAAGAAGGAGGATAACCAGGATTGTGCTCACATTTCATAAGAGATTCACTTTTATTATCTCCTTCTTCTACTAATCTGGCAATTATTTTGCTTTTCATAAGCAGAATCCAATGCAGGAAGATCTAAATAGACATTTCTCCAAAGAAGACAAACAGATGGTCAAAAAGCACATTTGAAGAAGCTCAACATCGCTAATTAGTAGAGAAATGCAAATCAAAACTACAATGAGGTATCACTTCATACTAGTCAGAATGGCCATCATCAAAATGTCTACAAACAATAAATGCTAGTGGGACTGTAAATTAACACAACTATTATGGAGACTAGTATGGAGATTTCCTAAAAACTAAAAACAGAGCTACTATATGATCCAGCAATTCCACTCTTGGGCATACATCCAGAGAAAACCATAATTCTAAATGATACATACATCCCAATGTTCATCTCAGCACTATTCACAATAGCAAAGACATGGAAATAACCTAAGTGTCCATTGACAGAGGAACGGATAAAGATGTGGTACATATACACAATGGAATATTACTCGGCCATAAAAAAGAATGAATTAATGCCATTCGTAGCAACATGGATGGATTATCACGGTAAGTGAAGTAAGTCAGAGACAAATATCACATGATATCACTTATATGTGAAATCTTAAAAAAAAGATACATGTGAACTTACTTGCAAAACAGACACAGACTCGCACAATATGGCGACACAGGGGAGAGACGGCGGAGGGGTAAATTAGGAGTGTGGGGTTACCATATATGATAAGTCCCCTACCTACACACCGTCAAGCTGCGAACTTTCAAAGGCGTGACCATGCATTCCAGCGACGTCAGGCAGGAACTGCAGTGCGCCCTTCCTCTCCTGCTGCGGGTGGTCCTCAGCTCCACCATCTCCCATCCCCTCTGCCTCCTCCAGTCACTAACTGCTTGCCTGTTTACTCAGTGGCAGACTCTGTATGCCACCTGTTGTATTGTCCTACTGAATGTTTCAAGGTACTGTACTATAAGATTAAAAAACTGTTTTTGCATTTTTTATGTATTATTTACATGAAAAGTATTATAAAACTATTATAGTACAGTACTATATAGCCCACTGTGCTGGTGGGTACCCAGGCTAACTTTGTTGGACTTACAAACCAATTGGACTTGCAAATGAGCTCTCAAAATGGAACTCGTTGATATGTAGGTGGCTTACTGTTCACACTTTTATATAAAATAGATAATAGATAAACAGCAAGGACCTACTGTATGGCACAGGGAACTCTACTCGATACTCTATAATGACCTATGGGGGATATAATCTGAAAAAGAATGTATATATGTATATGCATAAATGAATCACTTTGCTGTACAACTGAAATTAACACAATATTGTAAATGAACTATATTCCATTATAAAATAAAAATTAAAAAAAAAAAGAATCCAATGCAGGAGGTAGGCAGAGGGAGCCCTGGACATATGCTGAACAATGCCAAGCTCCACAAGGAGACAATTCACTCACCAATACGGGGGAGACGACTGCACACCAAGCCAGCCTGTGCTGCCGCTAAAGCAGCTGGGCTGCGTGGAAAGACGCTCAGCGTCCCGAGTCATCAGAGAAATGCAAATCAAAACCACAGTGAGGATCACCTCACACCCATCAGAATGGCCATCATCAGAAAGTCTACAGAGAATTCCCTGGTAGTCAAGGAGTATGGGTTCAGTCCCTGGTTGGAGAACTAAGATCCCATAAGCTGTGAGGCACAGCCAAAAAAATAAAAATAAGTAAAAATAAGTAAAAAGTCTACAAATAAATGCTGGTGAGGATGTGGAGAAAAGGAAACCTTCTACACTGTTGGGAAGGTAAGCTGGTGTAGCCACTATGGAAAGCAGCATGCCAGTTCCCCAGAAAAGTAAAAATAGAATTACCATATGACCCAGCAATCCCATTCCTGGGCATATATCCAGACAAAACTGTAATTCAAAAAGATACATGCACCCCCCCATGGTCATAGCAGAAAATTCTCAATAGCCAAGACATTGAAACAACCTAAATGTCCATCAACAGATGAACGGATAAGGAAGACATGGTACCTATATGCAATGGAATACTACTCAGCCATAAAAAGAATGAGGTAGTGCCATTTGCAACAACATGGATGGACCTAGAGATTATCATACCGAGTAAGTCAGAAAGACAAATACCATATCACTTACATGTGGAATCAAAATACAGCGCATGAAACAGAAACAATCATGGACTGAGAGAACAGACTTTCGGCTGCCAAGAGGGAGAGGTTTGGAGGAGGGATGGAGTGGGAGGCTGAGATTAGCAGACGGAAGCTTTTATATGTAGAATGGATAGACAAGGTCCCACTCTACAGCACAGAGAACTATATTCGCTATCCTATGACAAACCATGATGGAAAAGAATATTAAAAAAAGAATGTACATACATGTATGCGTGTGCATAACTAAATCACTTTGCTGAACAGCAGAAATCAGCACAACACTGCAAATCAACTACACTTGAATTAAAAACATGCTAAAACTAAAGGAAGCTGCGTTAACCTGAAATACACAAAAAGGGAGGGGTCAGAACTGACCCCAAGCTTCCCTTCTTTTGAGTCCGGCAGGTTCCTGCCCTTTCCCTTCCCCCTCCTGTGCCTCCAGTTCGCTATCTTCACTCCCAGCAGAATTCTAACTAAGGCAGGCTGCCCAGCTACAGAGATAGCCAGGTGCCCTGCCATTGTGTCCAACAGCGAGGACATCCAGGCAAGCTAACAAGATGCAAATCCCCTGCAATGTGGCTAATGCCTTTTTTTAAATCCCTTTGTGAAGGCCCAGAAAACTCATTCTTTCAGATGGGTTTATAATAGAGCTTTGACACCATGGTCGAATGTGTAACACTAATTTAAATAAATTGCATGTGGTCAGCAAAAGAGAACATTCTTTGTTTAGTATGAGACTCTGTTTTCAAGATGAAAGAGACCCAATCCTGTCGTCTAAATTAAGGCAAATCTCAAGGATAGCTATGCCCCTATTATGGGTTATTTTGATATTAATGAATGTGTGATGGCTGGGGAAGGACTATCATAGGAACAGAGCCATGGACTGAATTGGGGGTCGACAGAAAGTGTCACTTCACCCAGGTCCTGTTGAAGAGCCAAGAACACAACTTCTGCTGCCAAAGGAATCCACTGGCAGGCATCTGAGCTGAACTACAGAGGGGGCTCCTAGCGCTGCCCTAGACCTGGTTACCCAGGTAAGGAATCAGTGAACAGGTGGGAGAAGGATGCTCATCGATGTCTAACGGCACCACCAAAGCTTGAAAATTCCTTCAAGGCTCATGCTCTGCCTTTTACACTATTGTACCTCTTAGATCATAAAGCAGTGGGTTTGAAACATAATATTTGTTCAATAAATCCTGTAGGTTGACATATGGGGCTTGAAAAACAGCTTTCCTTTCTTCTACCTGATTGGACAGAACATTCTAAAACAAAACTGGGTGGAACCCTTCACATTTTTGGTCTTCTGTCAGATCTCTCTTTTCAGGAGTCTTAACCTGAGAGCCTTCCCATGTTGCTTGTTTCCTGGTCCTTAAAATCAGCATCCTTGAAGGTAAAATCAGCATCCCTGAAGGTCGGCAATGAAAGCTCTAAAACACTAGTCCTGACCCTAAAGAGAGACAAGCAGGTCGGCCAGACTTTATGCCTCTCGAGATATTTTAGTTTAGAACAACTGAAACCAAAAAAGACATTCCTCAAACAGCAGACATTCTGAAACCTGAAAAACATTTCCAATAAAGATATAGTGATTTAAATGGCTAATCAACTTCCAGAACTCCAACTGCCTCCAGCATATTTGTGCAAATTGCTCCAGTTCCAGAAATCTGCATGTTGATCATTTTACTGCAGGTAGGGTGGAAGCGAATCAGTTCCACAGCTTCTGAGACCTTCTACACTGTCATAAATGGCTAAAGACGCTGACGGACACAGTGTTTTTGTTTGACTCAAGGACACATTCTAATCTTTCTGGCCAGCTCTTCTGCCTAAATAAATTTCATCCAGACATCCAGTATGTTATGAAGAAAAGAAAGTATTGTAAATTCTAGGGAGAGGATATTTCAGTTCTAGGATCCAGATGAGATTCAAAGGGAGGATATGCAAAACGAATAGTTTTACATAGCAAGGAACAACTCGTAAGACAAAATATTTGCCAACGAGCTCACTTTCTGAGGTTGAATTACCACTCCACTCTTCAAAAATACATAAAAGCTGAGTGGCTGGTAAACAACTGGCTCAATGTCATTAGATTTACTCCCCTTCATTTCCTCTCTAGCTACTTATCTTGAAGGCTGCATTTACCAATTCTTCTAACTCTAGGAACAAATACTAGCCATATCAAAGACCTACCATTTTCTTGCAGAGAAAATAAACTAAACTCTTAGATACCTTGCACTGACTTTTTTAGACCTGCCAACTGGCAGGCCAGTCTTAAGGTCTGATATCTAAGAGGATAAGAAATAATGCTGGTGACAGAAAACGACAGTGCCTCAGCCCTGACGCAAAATATTTAAGACAACAGTCTCAGAGAGGCCTCGCAAACAGATATCCACAAATGTATTTTCTCATGAAACCCCAAAAGAAAACCATCATCGTTTCCATCTGCCTCATTAGCAGCAGCATCAAAAGCATCCGGCCAACACCTGCCAGCATCAACCTTTAGAATCTGTGCAAATCAAACTAAGGTTGTCTTTGGGGGATTTACAATCCAAGATGGATTTCCTGTAAACCACGCAGTGTCATTTTCAGTAATAAGAGAAGAAGAATGTTTTGATCATGTTATCTTCCCAGGTTTTAGGATTTCAGGATGGCACTTTGAAAGTGCCAATTACCAGACTGGGTTGAGTAGGCCGAACTCTCATCAAGCAATAGCTGGAGAGGTGATGAGTTACTGCTGCTCAGACAAGGCCAAATAAACATATCATGCCTGAGCCCCAAGGTAAATATCTAGCCTCTTTCTAAAGTAAGCAGTGGACAGAAATTCTAAGGACAGAATTCAACCCTAGGACAGACCAAAGAAAAGGTCAGTGTGTATGCTCTGCTCAGTGAGAGGAGACGTGAGAAGTTCTTTCCATTTGTGTTTCAATATGAAGCAGGAATAAAAAGCTGACCAGACAATCAGTAAACCATGCAAGTCAACATTAAAATGATGATGCAAGAAAAATAATTCAAGACCTACGGCACATAGGGCTTCCCTGGTTGCTCAGACGGTAAAGAATTTGCCTGCAATGCAGGAGACACTGGTTCAATCCCTGGGTCAGGTTTACTTTTGAAAGATACAATGGAATTTCCAATGGAGGATTTGATAAAGAGTTTTCCAGGAAAACAAATGCAGGATTTGGAAAAATGTTCTAATACTGATAAGGGGACACAGTCATCTAAACAAACTTGCCTCTAAAAGGTAGATATCCTAGATTCCATGAGCCAAAATAGAGTCATGGTATGTACCTAAATAATATAGTATAAAAAATGGTAGAAAGAAAAAGGTAGGGTCCACAGAAAAGAATGTACAAACATGGGCGTGAGTGAGGAGATGTGATGCAATCCCACCCCTACCCAGTCCAAAATATAAATTATCTCCACCATGAAGACATTTCATTAGTCTAAGTGGGCATGCCCCACTCAACCAAATCTGGGTTTACCAAATCTAAGGTAGGAATGAGGTAGTTTTCTTTTAAAATTGTTGTTGTTTATTGTTGAGTAGCTAGGTTGTGTCTGCCTCTTTGGGACTCCATGGACTGCAGCATGCCAGGCTCCTCTGTCCTCCACTACCTCCTGGAGTTTGCTCAAATTCATGTCCATTATTGACTCTAATTGCTAGATATATTTGAAGAGGAAGGAAACAAGGTAATGTGCGTCATAAAGAATTCAATCAAATCCTTTGCATCTTTGGTTAAGGTTGTGATAGCCCACGGGTTCTGAGTCATTTCTGCTCTTTTGTTCCTTTCAGTCCAAAGGCAACTAAATCTGCCAGGGATGAAATCACGTGGCCATCTGAGACCGGAGGTCAAGAGAACTGCAGGTAGTGAACCGAGCAAGCACAGTCCATCCTCAAACCCGGATAATGGACCCGGAAACGCCAACGAGTCGCGCAACAAGCCCACCCTGTATTCTAAAGATCGATGAAGAAGTTGCTCTCAATTTTTATAAGAAAACAGGCTAAAAACTATTTAACGGAGAAAAAAAAGCATTGGTGAGCGTTGTTCCTGTGACAATAATCCCTCCCACCCGAGGGGCTTACCTACTCTTTGGATGTCCAGGTGCTTAAAATTAACCACTTAAAAAGCATTTGAATCTAAAGCTGTCTCTGCTCTTAAGGTTGGTGAATCCTGAGGGGAGGGGAAGGGTGAAGAGAGAACTAGCTGCCTGTGGGATTGGATTACAGGTGGAAACTAACTTAGAGTTCATAGAAAGCTTGGGATTTGACAGGCGCTTTATGAGACCAGCCTTCCTCCCCACTCCCACTCTTACCGAATTTGTCCGCAGCATGCGGTTTTCAACATGGGACATGTATTTTCAGAAGGTATCAATCCACAAAAGCCTTGAGCACCCTCAAAAATCAACATCTCTCTCCTCCAAGAAGCCAGACTTGCAGTATCAACTTGGGCAGAGGATCAGAGTGGAGGCTAATTAGGAAGGAAGGAACCCGGTTTCAGGAGTTGGTTGGAGGAAAATAACCGAAATGTAACGAGACAGAGAAAAGGAAATCCATCTTTTCAAGTTATTAAATCTCGTGCTGTAAGGTTACAGAATATCTTGTCTCCTCAGTTGCAAAATGACGAGAAAAGCGCGCTGGGCTCGCCCCTTTCCGGACTGGGGAGGGTCCCCGCCCCCGGAGAGCGGGGCAGGCGCGGGGCGGGCGGCGGGTCCCCGGCTCCCCCAGCACCAGCCCCCGCCCCGGCCGCGCCGACCAGGGCCCGGAAACGGAGTCTCCGCCGCCTCCGCGCACCGCGGTCCCCGCGCCCGCGCCGGGAGGGGAGGCTCCAGGGAACCCGGCCCAGCCCACGGGCGCAGCTGCCCACGAGCAGCGCGGGCCGCCGTCCAGCAACCACTACTTACCGCGCGACGGCGACCCGCTCGGCGGCTGGAGAGGCGTGCACGGCCCGCGGCGGGCGAAGCCGCGCACCCGCCGGCGATTTCGGGCTCTAGGCTGAAGCTGAGGAAACGGCTGGGCCGAGGGAGCGCCGCCTCTCTGCTGGATCCCCGAGGGCCTGGACTCGGCGTCCTCGCTTCCAATAGGCTCTCGGGACGCTCACTTCCATCCCGTGCTCAGGCCCAGGGCTGAGACATCTGTTTTCCATCAACCGCGCGGCACCGGCAAATCCTGGATTACGCGCCGCCCGGCGCCCGCCGCTCTCCCGGCCCCGGCGCGGCGCTAATCCCCGCACAAAAGGCAGGCGAAGCGCACGCAATGCGGCGCCGGGGTCCAGACCGCTTCCCTGGGCGGCCGGCTCCCGGGGGAGGGCCAATCGCAACCCCCGGGCAGGAGAAGGGTGGGCGCGGTCCTCGGGGCTACTCCCGCGCACGCTTCCTCCCCCACCTCTGTAAACACGCTCGCTGCAAAGTCTGTCCCTTCGGGGGAATGACTTCAGTTTGACGCGGCTGTAAAGGGCCAGCCTCCAGAAGAGAATGGCTCATTATTCAAAGCGATCACACCCCCCAAAGTGAGAGAGGGGAAAAAAAAATCTCTGCGTTTACTTTAAGTGTTCTGACAATGAGCAAGGAAAACGAGGAGAAATTACTGTGTCTCAAGGTCTTCTCTAAATTAGACTGAGGTAGGGAATCTCCCCGCTCCGTCCTCTCCCCTCCCCTTCCTTCCGCCTAGAAACATTTGTGTGCCTCCTCTGTGCCAGGCACGAGGCTGGGGAAAAAGCCTGAGGTCTCTATTCTCAAGTGCCTTCCTAGTAGCAGGGCAGGGAGAGAGAAGGGGAGTGGAAACCAACGATTTCAGCTGTTGTGAAATTGCTGTAATAGTCCATGTCCAGAGGGTCACAGAGCAGTGACGCAGGTTTTGCATCATGCTAGAAATCAAGGCAGGCTTCCCCAGAGGAGGCTGCCATTGAGTTTTGAAGACTGACCGGACATCAGGTGGAATGAAGAGGAAGAAGATCTGAACATCTGTATGACTGCGGAAAGCAGGTGAGAGGTGCAATGGTGAGAGACGGGATTTTGCAGGACAGCAAGGAGTCAAATCATATAGCTCTTATTGGCTAATTTCCGACCTTTGCACGCGCTAGGCCTCTCTGAAGAATTTTAAAGCAGATAAGTGACTTGATTTGATTTGCGTTTCAGAGAGATCGGTGTGGAAGGCATCTAGAAGGAAGACAGTCTAGGAAAGGAGTGGAGGTGGGGCTGGGATGGACGAGAAGTACTCCAAAGGTGTGCCACAGGTGGAGCCTTTAGGATTTGTTGCCAAGACACAGGGGGGGACAGAGTTGCAGGCTGGCACTCAGGCTTCTGACATGGCCAGCGGGGCAGATGGGGGGTGCCCCTCACCCAGAGACAAGTGAAGAGGAAACCAGTGGCGCCCGAGTTCTGGTTTCTGTGGCCTATCCAGCTGCAAATGTCGCAGCAGGCAAGACTGCCACATGGACCTATATGGTATTTGGGGTGTTACCGGCTAAAAATATAAATTTGGCTGTGTCCATTTATAAGAGGGCTTCCCAGGTGGCTCAGTGGTAAAAGAATCTGCCTGCCAATGCAGGTGGCACAGGAGACGCTGGTTTAATCCCTGGGTTGGGAAGATCCCCTGGAGGAGGAAATGGCAACCCACTCTGGTTCTTCTTGCCCAGAGAATCCCATGGACAGAGGAGCCTGGCGGGCCCTTATCTATAGGGTTGCAAAGAGTTGGACACAACTGAGCGACTGAACATGCATACACACACCACTTAGAAGAAGAAGGTAAGTACAGAAGGAAAGGAAATACACAACATTTGTTAGAGCTTCCATACCACCAAGGGAGTGACTTAAACAACAGACATTTATTGTCTCACAGTTCTAGAGGCTAAAGATCCAAGATCAGTGGGTGAACAGAGCCATGCTCCCTTGAGGGCCCCAGGGAAGGATCTGTGCCAGGACTCTCCCCGGCTTCTGATAGCTCCTTGACTTTGTGGCAGCATAACTTCAATCACAGGGCCTTCTCCCTGTGTGAGTGTCTGGGTCCAATTGTCCCCTTTCTATAAAAACACCAGTGATACTAGATTGGGGCTTCCCAGGTGGTGCTAGTTGTAAAAGAGCCTGCCTGCCAATGCAAGAGATGAGACTTAAGAGACGCAGGTTTGATCCCTGGGGCGGGAAGATCCCTTAGAGGAGGGCATGGCAACCCACTGCAGTATCTCTTTCCTGGTGAATCCCATGGACAACTGAGCCTGGCGGGCTACAATCCATAGGGTTTCATGGAGTTAGACAGGACTGAAGGGACTCAGCACGCACCCACGATACTGGATTAGAGGCCACCCCACTCCAGTATGAAGTAACCAGTTACACCCATTGTAACCATTACATCTGCCCTTATTTCTATCTATTTTGAAATGATTGTATTTGCATATAAAGTCACATTTTGAGGTACTGGCTGTGAGGATTTCAACATAGGGATTTTAGTGGGACACAATTCGACCCATAACATTCAGAGTGCAAATTAAGTTATCAAGAGTGGGATTCAATATGGAGTTGTAGAGAAACACCAGTTTTAAGTGGCTAAAAGAGCAGATCTGGGTGGGAGGTGAGAAGATGATGATTAGAAGGTGCAAGAAGGGTGACATAATGAAGAGATGTGTTTGAGAGGAATCATTGGCGTTGCCAAATGCTTACCAAGTCAGGCAAAGTAGGGCTAGAGACCGCCATTGCCCTGGCAGTGTGGTAGTCATTGGACCAAACGGTCAGAACACGTGAACTTCAAATATTTAGCTCCAGTATTTTGTGATCTTAAAATCATTGCCCAGGGAATTCCCTGGAGGTCCAGTGGTTAGGACTCAGCGCTGTCACTGCCGGGGCCTGGATTTGATCCCTGGTTGGGGAACTAAGGTCCTGCAAGCCACACAGCACTGCAAAAAATAAAAAATAAATCTAAAAACAACATCATTATCCAGCAAACTCCCTGAGGGAACTGGGGGCAGTGGACATTAGTGTGACTCGTCCCCAGGCCCAGCCTGCTTTCTCGGCCTCTTTTACAGCTAGGGCTTGAAACCTGCCTAGGCTCTGGCAGTCAGGTGGCTGGTTGCTAGGCTTCAGTCTGGATGAGAGCCATATGGGAAAGCAGACTCTAAGGAAGCTGCTTTCTGTGAGGTGGTGGGAAGGGATCTGGTAGAAAGATACGGAGGCCCAGGGCCAGCAGGGGTGAAGGTCCGAGATGCGCATGCCCGGAGGAACAGTATTGGGTGAAGGTCCGAGTCGCTCATGCCCAGAGGAACAGTCCTGGGCTCATACTGGATCCTTCCTGTGATACAATGTAGGCATCGTTCTCAGTGGGGTGACCTCTAAGTCTAATTCTCTGGATTTCTCGGAGATTCTCTGAGCCATGTAATAGTCTTACAAAAGAAAAAAAAAAAAATAACTGCTTTATTGAGATATAATTCACACTATAAAATTCATCCATTTAAACTGTGTAATCCACATATATATGATAGATAACCAACAAGATATGTATATGTGTGTGTGTGTGTATGACTGAATCTCTTTGCTAGACACTGAAAGTAACACCACACTGTAAATCAACTATACTTCAATTTTTAAAAAATGAATCTTCAAAAAAAGTGTACAATTCAGTGGCTTTTAGTATATTCACAAGGTTGTGCCACCATCTAAGTTCACTACCTAAGTCCAGGACATTTTCATCACCCTGAAGAGAAACTTCATGTACACTTGTGATTACTCCCCACTTCCCCTTCCTCCCAGCCCCAGGCCACCACTAATCTACTTTCTGTCTCTATGGATTTGCCTGTTCTGGACATTTCATATGAATGGAGTCATATACCATGTGGTCTTTTTGGTTCTGGCTTCTTTCACTGACGAAAAATCTTTAAAGATTTATCTGTACTGTAGCACAAATCAATGCATCATTCCTTGTATTGCCAAATAATACTTCATTGTCTGGATATACTATATTTTGTTTATTGGTTCATCAGTGGATTGTTTTCACTTTTTGGCTGGTATGAATAATGCTGTTTAAATGTGTGCAAGTTTTTGTATGAACATATATTTTCATTTCTCTTGGGTATATATATATCTAGGAAGTGAATTACTGGGTCATATGGTAATTCTATGTTGAAAATTTTGAGGAACTGCCAGACTGTTTTCCAAAGCAGTTACATCATGTTACACTATCACTAGAAATACATTAGGGTTCTAATTTCCCAGTGGGCATAAAGTGGTCTCTCATTGTGGTTTTGATTGGCATTTCCCTAATGACTAATAATGCTGAATATCTTTTCATGTGCTTCTTGACCATTTGTGTATCTTCTCTGAAAAAATGTCTGTTAAAATCCTTTAGGGGACTCTCCAAAACCACCTGACCTCGCCAGGCACCATAGTAACCAGCTGCACGAGTTATCCTACAGCAGGAGGTTCTGGTAAAGAACTTGAAACAAAGAGGATGCCTCCAACCAGAAGAATTCAGAAAAGGTCAAAAGGAGAGAGGAGATGCCAGTTCATATGTCCTGCCAGCCTCCCAGAATCCTTCTCGATAGAATTCATCCTGACTGATGCTGTTCCCCTCAGAAGAGCGCTGAGTCAGAATGACTGGCCAGAGATAACCCGGCACCCAACCCCATCACCACAAAACCTGAGACCGTGCCCCGTGGCAGCACAGTCCTCCTGGGTTCCCGCACCCTCTTGCTCTCTGCCTGGGTGCCCCTTTTCCGATAAATGCTCTTGCTTTGTCAGCATGAGGGTCTCTCTGAACAATTCATTTCTGAGTATTAGGCAAGAGCCAACCCTCAGACCCTGAAAGGGGTCCCCCTTCTGCACCACACCCATTCAAGGTTTTTAAATTGTGCTTAAAAAATCCATAAAAGTTACCACTTTAATCATTTTTAAGTGCACAGTTCAGTGATACTAAGTACATTTATTCACGCTGTTGTGCAATCATCATTCTTTGTCCATTCTTAATTGTCTTTTTAAAATTTATCTTTTAGTGTCTAATTTTTGTATCCTGGAAACAAGTCTCTTAATGGAAAATGATTTGAGAATATTTTCTCTCATCCTGTAGGTTGTTCTTTCACTTTCTTGAGGGTGTTTTAATATTCTTTAATTAATTCCCTTCATGCTCAAACTAACTAGAGTAGTGTTGTCAGTAGCTAAGAACATTGACAGATGCACTGGGTTGGGTTAAATACCATTTTTTTCCATTCCCCCCCCCCCCAAACAACCTGTCTCATATCACATCTTATATCCATTACTGACTTAGAACTTTGGGTGAGGCTTTTTGGAGACACGAGTCTACTATCTTCTCGATCTGCCAGCTATCCCAATGAAGATAATTGCCATAGTGTGGCTGTTTTCACCACGCATCACCATGGATCAGCCACAGGTGCACATGTGTCCCTCCATCCTGAATCCCCTCCCCACCCCACCCCTCTGGGTTGTCCCAGAGCACCGACTTTGGGTGCCCTGCTTCCTGCATTGAAACTGCACTGGTCATCTATTTTACACATGGAAAGGTCCGTCTAGTGAAGGCTATGGTTCTTCCAGTGGTCATGTATGGATGTGAGAGTTTCACTGTGAAGAAAGCTGAGCACCAAAAAATTGATTCTTTTGAACTATGGTGTTAGAGAAGACTCTTGAGAGTCCCTTGGACTGCAAGGAGATCCAACCAGTCCATCCTAAAGGAGATCAGTCCTGGGTGTTCATTGGAAGGACTGGTGCTGAAGCTGAAACTCCAGTACTTTGGCCACCTCATGCAAAGAGTTGACTCATTGGAAAAGACCCTGATGCTGGGAGGGATTGGGGGCAGGAGGAGAAGGCGGCGACAGAGGATGAGATGGCTGGATGGCATCACCGACTCGATGGACATGGGTTTGGGCGGACTCTGGGAGTTGGTGATGGACAGGGAGGCCTGGTGTGCTGCGATTCATGGGGTTGCAAAGAGTGGGACACGACTGAGTGACTGAACTGAACTGACTATACATTTCAGTGATATTCCCTTAAATCATCCCACCCTCACCTTCTCCCACAGAGTCCAGGGGTCTGCTCTTTACATCTGTGTCTCTTTTGCCCTCTTGCATATAGGATCGTTTTTGCCGTCTTTCTAAATTCCATATATGTGCATTAATACACTTTATTGGTGTTTCTCTTCCTGACTTACTTGACTCTGTGTGATAGGCTCCAGTTTCATCCACCTCATTGGAGCTGACTCAAATGCATTCTTTTTTAATACCTGAGTGATGTTCCATTGTGTATATGTACTACAACTTCTTATGAAAGTAGTTGAAGGTTTGTCCTTTCCCCGCAAGCACCATCACTAGCTTAAAATGGAATTTGCAAAAACACACAATGGAACCACCATATGAGGGGATAGAACATTCAGTGAGAGGTGTTACAAGGGTACTAATACTACTACTAATAATAACAGTTTCTGACTTTGTTCATGAGTTTACATGCCAAGTCCTTTCCTTATCCTATTGTAGTGGATATGTGAGTTGGAGAAATGTTATTAAAGGTCTTCTGTTTAAAAAAAAAAAAAAAAGAACTTTGGGTTTTGCTATTTTTCCTAAAGCCTTTCCTATTCTATCTGAATCCCACTCTATTGTGATATAAATCACTATATTGTGATTTATAATATGAAATACATATTCAGTCTTCGTTCCATTTCTGGCACAGAGCTCCTAAAACCCTTGAACTCTCCTGAGTGATAGGACCTTTAAGTGTGTCTTGTTATGTTAATGAGGTGACTTCTGGATCACACCGAAGGATGGAGACTGGCTAGACTGCTCAGTCCCACACCCTGACTCCTAGGGAGGAGAGAAGGGCTGCAGGTTGAATCAGTTTCCACTGACCCATGGTTTAATCAATCATGCCTATGCAATGAAGCCTCCATAAAAACTCAGAAGGACATAGTTCTGAGAGCCAGGCTGGGGAACACATGGAGATTCGGGGAGAGTAGTGTCCCTGGAGAGGGCCCAGAGGCTCCTCACCCTTCCCCCACCCTTGCCCTGCGTATCTCTCCACCCATCTGTTCCTGAGTTATATCCTTTCATAATACTGGTGATCTAGTAAGTAAAGTGTTTCTCTGAGTTCTGTGAGCTGCTCTAGCAAGTGAATTGACCCTAAGGAGGGGGTCATTTAAACCCCCCATCTATAGCCGGTGGGTCAGAAGCACAGGTGACAACCTGGACTTGTGACTGGCTTCAGGGGGGCAGGTGGGGGGGTGGAGGGTGCAGTCTTGTGAGACCAAACCCTTGACCTGTGGGCTCTGATGCTCTCTCCAGCGATCAGTGTCAGAACTGAACTGTAGGACACCCTGCTGGTGTTGCAGAAAATTGCTTGGTGATGGTGGTGGGAACTGCTGCCCGCCCCCCACACCCATACAAATGTAGCAAATTGTGCTCAGGACCCTCCTGTGTGACCCTTTTGTGACCCCGTGGACTGTAGCCCACCAGGCTCCTTTGTCTGTAGGATTCCCCAGGCAAGAATACTGGAGTGGGTTGCCAGTGCCCTCCTCCAGGGGATCTTCCCAATCCAGGGATTGAATCCAAGTCTCTTTTGTCTCCACCACCCAATTATTTCTCACCTCTATCTGGCCCCACCCCAGACCCCTGCAGTCCTGTGCGGTACCCCCCACAAACACACATATACCTCCATCCCTCTCCAGTCCTTCCCTTCCTGCTATAGTGCTATAGTCTCTCGGGATCTAATGAATGAGATCAATGTCCTGTTTAATCTTTGGATCATTCTCAAGGCTTTGTGAAAACTTACAGCACAGTAAACACATGTTCAAAGGAACTTAATCTTGTGCTTATTTCCTTACTGTATTTGTTTTATTCTAAAATTATATTTATGCAATCCTTGATTTTATTTTTTTTTATTTTATTTTTTATTTTATTTTTTAGTTCTACCACTTTATTGCTACCAACCCATTTCCCTCCACCCTTGTGCACACATGCTCAGTCATGTAATCCCATGGACTTCAGCCCGCCAGACTCCTCTGTCCATGGACTTTTCCAGGCAAGAATACTGGAGTGGGTTGCCATTTCCTTCTCCAGCAATCCTTGATTTTAATCTTTTCTCTAAATGAACACCTCTGGGGGGTCTGAAATGGGTTGCAGGGCAAATCTATGGTGTTCAATTTATGATTGGAGAAATGGAATTCTCTGGGGAATCAATTAATCTCTACAAGTTTGTGAAATGGTGAAAGAAGGTAAAACTTCACAGATAAAGTTCTCAGGACCCAGAGGAGAGGTAAACAGTAGTATTTGATGCATCATGTGTCTAAGGTGAAGGTATTCCCTGGCAGATTCTTCTGGAGGGCTGGGCTTCCTGACTGCCACTGCCCAGTGCTTTGGGGCATCTCGAACCTCACCTTCTGCTCCTTGGCCTGTAGAGCAGTCTTCAGCTCCTCAGAGCAGGCACTAACTGCTGGGTACCTGTTGGAAACAACTGGAAAGAGTCCATGTTCATTCAGTTATAGGTCCATACACAGAAATCTGTCCCATTTCTATACACTAACAACAAAAGATCAGAAAGAGAAATGAAGGAAATAATCCCATTTCCCATCACATCAAAAATAGAATACATGGAAACTTACATTACCATATGTAAAGTAGATAGCCAATGGGAATTTGCTGGATGACTCAGGGAACTGAAACAGGGGCTCTGTATCAACCTAGAGGGGTGGGATGGGGAGGGGGATGGGAGGGAGGGGACATATGTATACCTATTGCTGATTCATGCTGATGTTTGACAGAAAACAACAAAATTCTGTAAAGCAATTATTCTTCTATTAAAATAAAGTAAAATAAAATGCCTAGGAATAAGCCTACCTAAGGAGGCAAAAGACCTGTACTTCAAATCTTATAAGACATTGATGAAAGAAAGTGAAGCTGACACAGAGATGGAAAGATACATCATATTCTTGGGCTGGAAGAATCAATATTGTCAAAAGACTATACTACTCAAGGCAATCTACAGATTCAATGCAGTGCTATCAAATTACCAATGGCATTTTTCACAGAACTAGGATAAAAAATTTGTTAATGTCTATGGAAACACAAAGGACACTGCAGATTACCAAAGCAGTCATACAAAAGAAAATTGGAGCTGGAGGAATCAAGCTGACTTCAGACTATACTGTAAAGCTACAGTATTTACTATACTGTAAATCTCCCTGACTTCAGACTATACTGTAAAGCTACAGTCATTAAAACAGCAGTGTGCTGACACAAAACCAGACACAGATCAATGCAGCAGGATAGAAAGCTCAGAAATAGATCCATGTGCCTGTGGTCAATTCACCTATGACAAAGACGGCAAGAATACACAGTGGAAAAAAGACAGTCTCTTCAACAAGTGGTGCAGGGGAAACTGGACAGCCAAATGTAAAAGAATGAAAGCAGAACATTCTCTAACACCATACACAGGTAGTCATAGGTCCAACTGTCTACTGAGCACACACACTGTACAAGGCACTGCTCTTGGCACATAGAGGAACAAGATTGGCTTCCTATAATCAGGAGTTGGATGACAAAATAGAAGGTCAAGACAAACACAATTAACTATCATCCAAAGCAGAATGGGCCTCCAATAAAAGAGGCATAAAAAGCTGTTTTGAAGATTCAAGGGACGAAGAAATCACCCACTTTTTCAAGTAGTAGAAAAGGCTTTATGGAAGGTAGGGAAGGAGAACTAGGCTTTTGCTCAGAAACTCAGGACCTCTAAGCCATAATCCCTGTTCTCTACTAGCTTCCAAATCAGTCAGGATGAATGTCATACATACAGCGGCTGCAATTCAAGACCATACATGTTAACACCAGTACAAAAGAATCACAGAAAAGCTAGAGGTTATTTCCTATTAGTCCAGGAAGTACTTTATGAAAGGGTGGACTTAGGCCCTAAAAGATGAAAAAGATTTTATTAAGATGCTATTTTCAAATAAAAAGCAATTAAATGACCTAGAAAATTTGGAAAACACAGTAAGGTATAAAGAATAAAATAGAAATCATTTATAGGGCCACTACCTACAGATAAATACATTGCCAGACATATAATATGCATGATAAATATTTATAAATAAATGTAATTTATTTTTTTCCTCAAGTGTATTTTTATTACATACATGATTTTGAGACCTGCTTTTTAAAAATATATGCAAACTTATCAGTAAAATTATTTGAAAACACATTTTTAAACAGCTGAAGAATATTGCATTAATTTATAATATCATTTATGCAACCAATTTTCAAAATGTTCACATTTAGATTGCTTCTAAATTTTTAATTATTATAAATTAAACTTCATGAAATTGTTAAGCACAAACCTTTGTCTACACCTCTGTATTTTCAGCATAGATTCCTATAAGTGGGATTACCAAATCAAGGTATATGAACATTTCTGGGGCACTCAAGAGAGTAAAACATTGCACAATTACTTTCTAGAAAGGCTGTACCAGTTTACATTCCCATTAGTTAGATGTGCCATGAGACACACTCCTTTACCAACAGTATTATTTTAAGATGTTTGCTAATCTGATAAGGAGAAAATAGTAATTCACTGTTTTTAAATTTTGTATTTACTTGATCATTAGTGATGGGAACATTTTAAATACACTCTTTTCCATGAATATTTCCTTTCTGTTGCCTGTTCATACATTTACATCCAGTGTTGTAAGTGAAAAACATATTTTGAGGAGGAAACTTGGAAAGAATCTACCATTCTCTCAGTCTTGGTGCTGTGACTCCCTTTGGATGAGTACCCTGCCATGGTCAGTGTGATCTTATTTTTTAAAGATACGCTCCCACCTATTCATTTTTCTCCCTCTCCCGCAATACAGCCAGCTACACATTTCATCTGGTGCTCAGCCAAAGAAACTGGTCTGCTGCAACACTGGAGGGAAAACTGATGGTGTTAGAATTACTGAGACAAAATGTCCAGACTGCCAAGGGCAACTTGGTTACAGTGACTCTTCTTAAGTGTTGATTTCAGAATTAGCCTCCTCTTACACCATAAGGGCAGACTCCACAGCGTTCCCTCCCGACTCCTCAGTCTCAGCTGAGCTCACTTTCCTGCCTCCGTGGTGTCCGCTGAGCCTGCTGTGGTCTCGCCTACACCCTCCCCGGTTCACTGCCTGCCTGTCCCCGATTGTGCAGCTCAGGTGGTGGCCCTCGGAGGAAGATCCCCTTTTCCTCTGAATTCCATGGCACACTATTTTATTTAAAGTACCTCCAGTCTCCCAGGTATTCTGGTTCTTTGTGCACGCGATTCATCTCTTTCATTACTTTATAGACTCCTGGAGGCATCTACTTAAGGAGCATCCGTGTCTTCTTTATGTCTGGATTCCCTTAGTACAGTCAGCAGAAACTCAAAAATGTTTTACAAAGTTAAAAATTAAATGTTATATAACAGAATCACTAGGCAAAAAAGTTTAATTTTAAAAAATGTTACTTTGGAAGGGAAAACAAAGTTTTGTTTGTTTGTTTGTGGCTATACTGTCTGGCTTCTGGGTCCTAGCTCCCCGACCTAGGACTTAGCCTGAGCCTAGCAGTGACAGCACTGAGCCCTAACCACTGGATCACCAGGGAATCCCTGAAACAAAGCTTAGTTTTAACTGTAGTGACTCTGGTAAGGTTATGGAGTGAGCTGTATCCTCCCTTAAATTCATATTTTGAAGCCCTCACCCCAGTTATTGCAGGGGTATTTGGAAATAGGGCTTTTTAGGGAAGTAATTGGGTTAAATGAGGTCATAAAGTGAGGTCCTAATCCAATAGGATTAGTGTCCTTATAGGAAGAGGAAGGGACACCAGAGCTTTCTCTCTCTCCAGAGCAAAAAGGCCGTGAGGACAGTGAGAGGCTGCTTCTGCTAACCAGGAAGAGGGCCCTCATCAGAACCCGCTCCCGTAGGCACCTCCATCTTGAACTTTCAGTTTCAGAACAGACAGAAAATTCATTTCTGTTATTTAAGCCACCCAGCCTGTGGAGTTTTGCGACGGCAGCCTTACACAGAGATAATGGTGAGATGTTAGGTAGAAATGGAAGAAAGTCAGCTCAAATAAAGGAATACTGGTAACTCAGTCAAAGAACTCAAAGAATCTCATGGTGAGACACTGAGAGGTTAGAAACTGAAGGAAGAATTGGGAAACGTGGCTTCTTCTGTCTCATCAAGAAAGGCCCTCATCCTGAAGCCACTTTGGTCCTCTGTGGCAGAGGAATAAAAACTGATGAAAATTACAGCTAGAGTCCAGGAACTAAGAAATTGACTGGGGTTAAACAATTAACTTCATATCAAACATAAAGTCATCAGAGGGAAATAAGCACTAAAGTGATATTTTAAAACAACTGGAAACTTGACAAGGAAATTGCTACTGGCTTCCATTAGAGTAAGAACATACTTCCTTAGAATATTTTCTTGAAAGGATGATATATTGATCTTCTTGGGCTGGATCCATTAGCCATGGAAAGATGTACCTGAGCCTTTAGGGACATTACTGAATGCATCAGGCCATATCACAGAACCCACTACCTCAAAACCAAATATTAAGGAACAGATTATTAGAAAAACAAGATAGAGCACAACTCTCTCTAGGATTGTAATCATTGTTCTCAAGTCCTTGCCAAACCTCATTCACTATAACCTTGCATACTTTAAATATGTGTCATACTTTGGAAGTTTCAAACAAAAAAACTTTCTTGGAGAAAACAAAAGCAAAAAAGGGACTTTTTTTGAACTGCATTTCTTAGTACTATTGTGGTTTGATGTCTAATTCTCGCGTTCGAAGTGGAAAGAAAGAAGGAATCATGAAACCTTCTTTTTAAATCTCCTTTTATCCAACATGTGGAGAAAATATGATGGTGACTGAGTCATTTTCCTGTTCTTTACAATGGATTCCAATATGTTCTATCTCCTAATTTCCAAAAGGTTATATTCGATAGTTTGTTTAAAAATAAACTTTTCTGGGTGAAACACATGTACACCATGTGTGAACCATGTACAACCATGGCTGACTCATGTGAATGTATGGCAAAAACCACCACAATATTGTAAAGAAATTAGCCTCCAATTAAAATTTAAACAAAAGTTAAAAGTAAATAAATAAATAAAAATAAAAAGAAACCCCCCCCCCCAAATAAAGAATTTAGGCTTCAATCAGAGGCCTAAGGAAAAAAGAAAACAAACTTTTAGTAAGTATAAATTACAAACAGAAAATTACACAAGTCCTAAGGCAAGAGCTTGATGAATTATTATAAAAAACCACAAAGGGTAAACACTATCCAGACCAAGAAATAGAACATTAGCAGCACCCCAGATGCTTGCTTGAAAATAGAGTTTTGAGCCAGACATATATTTTATTTTCTTAAAAATAATGATAGTAAATGCCCAGATTAACCGATAAAAGTCCAAAAGGTATATAGACGCATTGCTCAGGGGCTTATCCAACTTTTAGATTCCTTAGTCATTTGGACAGCATTCATGGGAACACGAATTAGCTAACTATCCAGTGCTTCTGAAAAATAATTTTGTGATATGTATACAGATCCTTCAAAATATTTCTATCTTATGCTCTAGTAATACCAGCTTCAAAATGTTCCCTGAAGCAGTATCAGAGATATGGTCACAGATAAATGTACAGACAGCATCATAAGAACAAAAGCTTTGAGATAACTCTGCCACTTCCTAATCTTGCCACCTGGGACAAAATATTTAACCAACTGCTCTGGCCTCAGTTTCCTCACTGGTTACGTGGTACTAATAGTAGTCACAAACACTGAATTAGTTACGATGCACAAAGAACTTGAAACAGGGTCTGCCACCGTTAGCAGTGCAATAAATGTTAAGAATTATTAGCTATTATTACAGAAACCCCTACAGAAGTAGGGGTCTGAATACATATAAAATAAAGACTATAACGCACCCCACCGCCCCACCCGGCGCCGGGTATCACATAGTGATTAAAAACGCAGCTTCTGGAACCGGAATGCCAGCCTGCCCCAGACCAGCTGTGTAACCTCGGACAATTTTCTTAATTCTCCGAGCCTCAGTTTCCTCATCTGAAAACAAAGGAGAATACCTCCCTTGTAAGGTTACCCGGTTCATATACATAAAGCACTTAGAACAGTCCCTAACATACTGCTGGGGCTTAATCAGAGTTAGACCCGCCGTGTCAAGCGCTGCTCCCCGACTGCCCGGCGGTCTACCACACACAAAGCTTCCAGGTCCAGGTTTGGGGACAGACGTGCCTAGAGTCGGAGGAGATGAGAACAAAACCCACGTTCCCTTGGAGTTAATAGAAGGAATCAGAGGCTCGGGCCTCGGCCTGGGGAGAGCCGTTCCGCGGGCAGCACCGGAACGGACGGCTTTCATTCAAAGGAAGAAAGAAAGGCCCCCAAACAGAAACTCCCGCCGCAGCCGCAGAGCAGCCCCGGCGAGAGGAAGGGGCTGGAGGGCTTTCCGCCCCTCCAGCCCCGCGGCCTCCACCTCTTTTCCTCTCCGACCCCCTCCTCCCCGCCGCCGTCACTGGGGCTTTTTAGAGACTCAAGAGCGGGGATGAGAAGAGACGTTCGCGTCCGCCTGGGGAGGAGGTGCGCAGTGACAGCGTCCGTGGGAAGGGCTGGGAGCGGCTCTGACGGGCCCCCTTCCGCACCCGGCTCCTGCCCTCAGCGGTGTGGTCCCCACTCTGCAGGAGCGGGCTTACCACCAGCCTTGGAAAGCCGAAGGTACGGAGACGTTCTCTGAGCTCAGATCGCGGAAAGGTCAAGGGTCCGCGGCCGCCAGGCGGCTGCCACCGGCTCCTGTTCCGCGCTGAGCCCAGGTCTCCTCCCCAGCAGCAGCATCCCCCACCCCCGCCCCCGGGGACCCTGCCCCCCCGACATGGGGAACTGGGCGCGGCCCGGGCCCCCTCCGCCGCCGCTCCGGTGCCTGGGTTGAGTGTGGGAAGATCACCGCTTTCCCCGGGCTGCCCCTGCCTTTCCTCGTCACAGTTCCAGCACGGCCTCGGGGGCTTTCTAGGGTCACTGCTACCTTCCAAGGGTCTTTCCATTTTCTTTTCCTAATGGTCCAGTATTAATTAAGATTTATGCTTCACCCCCTGTGTTCCCAGATCACAGAGTATCCAGAAGACAATGGCTAGCCTCCCTGAGGGTATCCTGAAATGGCCCACATTTCTAAGAAATCACTGATGGCTGCTATTTTCTCGTTAAAAAATGCTCTTAAGATAATACAATCATCTAGCAGTGATGAGCATAAGGCAAGACTCCTGTATTCTGGGAGCCCTGGCTCTTGCCCCTTGGTCCACAGCGGAAGAACCTGTGTGTCAGTGACACGCCAAAGGGATTCAACTCTGCTGGGCATTCCCGGAAATGCAGAGATGGCCCCGGTGCCCCCGGAACCCTCCAGCACCCTGGAAGGAGCTGCCTTGCACATTTCACAGGACTTGTGCAGACGGAGGCTCCTCGGTAAGATTCTGCTTAAAGCACCTGTCGTTAAAATGAAATCACCCAGTGGTGCAACCAAGGAAACTATATTGACTTGAAACGACCTTGGTAAACACGTGATTGCTCCTCATGGCACTTAGTTATGAGGCCAACTTACAGCTTCAGAGTTCAGCATGAACTGTTTTACCCCTCTGGAGCAGGAAGAGTCGGAGTGGGGCAAAAGCATGCAGTGAGAACTCTGTCTTTGGAGGGCCCCTGGAGGAATCTCAGCGGGGATAGCCTTGGCTGTCTGACACCTCAAAAAAAGCACACTGGACACGGCCTGCCCTGACCAGGTTCATACCAAGGCTTTGAGAATGCTGCAGACTTAAATATCTTCCTCCTACACACCCATTAAGGATGGACAGCACTTGCCACCTTAGTTCCAGAGGCTGGTGTCAAGAAGCATCTCTGGTGTTTGTGAAGTCAGAAGTTGGCCCTCTGGCTTCTTGTGGTTCCTGTAGAGGCCACAGTTTGAGGGATTTTCTATTCTGCACAACAGCTGCAAAACGTGAAGTGTGCTGTTCCCTCAGTGTCCACTCCTCAGGAATGGTTCCAGAAGGCAAAATGCACCTGGTCATTAAAGACTTACATACCAGGAATGTATGTCCTTGAGAGGAAACTGCTGGTGTGATAAGGGATTGTGTTCCCAGGTGTGGCTTGAGATGAGATGATGCTTATCTAAATGGCTCCCAGGGACTCCCCAGGGGATGAAATCTCAGTCTACTGTTCTGATTCCCTTTCCCTCTCTCTCCTTAAGTAAAAGTGTTAGTGGCTCCGTCCTGCCACTCTTTGAGACCCATGGACTGCAGCCCACCAGGCTCTTCTGTCCATGAGACTTTCCAGGCAAGGATACTGGAGTGGGTTGCCATTTCCTTCTCCAGGGGATCTTCCCAACCCAGGGATTGAACCCAGGTCTCCTGCACTGCAGGCAGATTCTTTACTGACTGAGCTACAAGGGAAGATGACCAAACCGCATGCTCATTAAGTGTGAGTGATGGTGGGAGTGGTATCTCACTTAAAAATTTAAGTAGACAGAAAATACATGAAATGCAAGGGATCATAAACGCAAATCAAACTGGGGCTCTGTGCTTTAGGTAGGGAGGCCTTGGAGAGCCAAGGTCATGGGGATTCTTTAGCCACCTGCAGGGCTAACTTTTCTAAACTCACACATGTCAGTCTGTGGTGTGGATATTTCTCAGGCCACTCACCTAGCCCCAGACTTGCTTCCAGCTCAGACCTTGCCTCACATGTTCTTGCTTCTGTAACTTACAGACTATTTGAGGTTCTCTGTTCGGAACTCTCTACAGTGGCACCCCAGTCCAGTGCTCTTGCCTGGAGAATCCCATGGGCGGAGGAACCTGGTGGGCTACAGTCCATGGGGTCCCAAAGAGTTGGAGACGACTGAGCGACTTCACTTTCACTTTTCACAGCATCATCTAGAAACCTCAGTCAGAATGGATGAGTGGGAAAAGGGATGATTCCATGCCATTCTATGGAGGGATGTCTGTATGGTCTATCTTTTCAATCCCCACAACAGCCCCGTGAGGTGGCTGTTATTCCTCCCATTTTCAGATGAGCAGAAGGAGAACTAGAGAGGTCCAGTGACTTGGCAAGGTCTCCAGTAGCCACCACACACCCGGAGACCTGGTTCCAGTTCTGCTCTGTTTGAGCTCTTTCTGGTCTTGGTGCATCTATGGGCTATCCTCCTGTTTACAAAAGTTATTAATAAAAATTTAAACAAACACAGAAGTAGATGATGGATCCCTACACATCCATCACTCTGCTAAAACAGTTGTCAAGATTTTGACACTTATGGAACAATTCTCTTTGGCTTCATTTTCTATCAGCTTTGTCTCATCCAGGATCGCTTGTTCACTCACATGCCAGGTTTCAACCAGACTAAGCAAGCTGTTTAGTTGTTCTCTGACTCTGCGCCTTTGCACATCTTGATCCCTTTGACTCAGTTTTTCCAACCCTGGTACACAGCTGCCCACAAGACCCACCACTGACCGACCACGTCAGAAACTGCTAGCCCTAGGCACCCTTCCCTCTGTGTCCGCTTGACCTACTCTTCTCATTCTTCAAGACTTCCTTCTAGAATCCCCCTCTTTCTACAAAGCCTTCACCGATGTCCCCAGTCTGGCTGAGGGTGCTTCTTCCAACCTCCACTGGGCCTCGCATATGTGTCTGTCACCGGCTGGAACCAGAAGTGTCTGAATCAGCGGTTTCCTTTACCCCGTGCTCTTTCATTTCTCTGCTCATGTCATCCCTCCCAGGGTCCAGTACCACACAGCACAGGCCCACCGTGGTGTGGCAGGGCCAGGCCCAAGCACCCCTAGCCCCGCAGCTGGCCCTCCCTGGCCCTTGGCTCGCTGGACAAGGTTGCTGTTCTTCGGCGCTCTCGCTCATTTAAAGGAAGTGGTTCTTGGCTTTCTTTCCCAGCCACCAATTATGTTCCCACAGGAGGTCACATTTTGGTTGTGGTGATGGATTCTTGAAAAACTGTGACTATGAATGCCAACTTGATTCCACAGAAACCCCTCACTTCCTAACACAGGTGATGTGCTGTATACCTTCCGAATAAGTCACGTTTCAGGTCACTAATAGGCTGTGTGACTTTGGGCCAGTTACTTAACCTCTCTGTGCCCCAGTTTCTTTCTTTGTAAAATGAGAACTGTATGTCAGAGGGATTAGGGAGGACTGAGATAATACGTGAAAAGGCCTGGCACATAGTAAGTGCTCAATAAATGATACGCACTATTTCTGTTGGACTTTGTCATCATCATAGTATTTCATCCATACAGGCTTGTTTCCTTGGTTTCGTAACAGCCCTCAGTATTGACAAGCTCTAGAAGGCTTCCCTGATGGCTCAGATGATAAAGAATCTGCCTGCAATGGAGGAGACTCAGGTTTGATCCCTGGGTCGGCAAGATCCCCTGAAGAAGGGAATGGCTACCCACTCCAGTATTCTTGCCTGGAGAATTCCAGGAACAGAGGAGCCTAGTGGGCTACAGTCTGTGGGGTTGCAAAGAGTCAGACATGACTGAGCAACTAACACAACAGAGGAACACTACTTTATATTGTAAATCTTCTATTCTTACTATAAGTATAAATTCTGTACCTAAAAATGATGCTGTGTCTGAAATTTCTGGAGCCTGGCGTGCCCAGCATTCTGATAAAAGAAGGCAGGCAGGAGCTGCCTTTGTTTACGTGGGATCTCCTGGAATTCACCCCGGGCTCTCACCACCTCCTCCTGGTTCTTCCTCTCTCACCATCCCCTGGGGGTGCTTGTGGGGTAGAAACAGGAGACTAGGAGGACCTGCAGGAAGCCAGGATTTGGGAGGCCTGAGGCAGAAGGACAGGGCGATTCATACCTGTTAGCCTCACATCTCTGGGCCAGCACTGGCAGGGCCAGAAGCTCTGTTCCTGGACAAGAGCACCCCATCGGCAACTCACCCCCCTTCCTCAGGCACTCACACCACCGAAGGAGAGCCTGGCGCATCTGGAAATCACCAGGTGTCTTCATACACTGTGCTGAAACACTCATGATGTTTTGGGTCAAATTCATTAAAAAAAAAAGTTTGCATCTGATTTAAGTCTTCCAGGAGCCCTACATCATGTTGGCTTTAAACATGCTGTGTCTGGATAATAAGTACTGAGGCCGGGGATTAGGTGAGGTGGAGAGATTTATAAAGCACTAGATGCATTAAGGCCCCATAATTCACCCTTTGTTTTATCTAAAAATTGAGCCACACTCCTCCGCCTTTTCAGGCTCCTGTCTACATCAAGCAGAGCCTGGGTTCACTGACTTTGCACCGTGAGTCTCCTGTGAAAGGCAGAGACAAAAGCCTCCCATCAAAGCTGCCATAGTGAGTTTCTGTTCAGCAGGACGCGGGAATTCCTGAAGCAATTCTCAGGGCTTTAGACGGTCTAGCCCCTCGCCCCGGCGCGCAGTCAATAACTGCGCACCTCCTCCCTGCTTGCCTCTAGGGGCCCTCTGCCCCAGGCGAGGTGCCTTAGTCCGCCTAAGGGGGCGGGGGGCATCCATGATGCTGAAATCCGGGACCAGAGGCGGATGCCTGAACGGTTCTCCGCCCTCCCTCATTCAGGCGGAAACCAGACAGAACCCCAGGAGGGCTGGCGCAGCCCCTTGCAGGGCTCACTCCCGCCTCTCGCGTGATGTCCTCAGGTCCCCCGGGTTTCTCCCTTGCTCGTCACGGACAAATGCTCTGATCGCCCCAGGCTTTCCCTCCTTCCTGAGCCCCACTGCAGCCGGCCTTAGTACCCTCCGAACACCTTAATGGGGCAGTAAAAACTTTACAGCCTGCAGCTCTAAACCGTTCTCAGATTTCTGAATAGAACTATTTATGGCACACAAGCTTACTACGGTTTGCCCTTTGAACACCCCCGCAGATCCTAGACGCATTCAAAGGGGGCTGACCGAGTTACACTGGCCAACAGCTGGTTTACAGAAATCCACAGTGGCAGAGCTAAGTTCTGTCTGCGAACAGCCAAGTCAGAAGAGGAAACAGCCCTTGGGTCTCATGGTATCACCGAGGCAGCCCTGCGCTTTGCCTCTTCCATGTGGCTTTGGTGTCAAACCCGCTTGCGTGCGTCTCTCCCTAGATTTTTGCTTTCCTGCTCGGTTCTTGCCTGGGTCGACAGGGACCCCTATGAGCTTCGTAAGCAAATCCAGAGATCCAATCTGTTCCTTCCGTCTTGAGCAGGCAGAAAATTAAAACCAGGAAAAAGCTAGCAACTCGATCACGATTCGTTTCTCCAAAACAGTGCCCAGGATCCACCAGCGAGCCCAGATAAAGCATCCCCGCGCCCTTAGAAGCGCCCTTACCGGTATTCCATATCCGCCTCTCCGGTGCATCAGAGACCGGCCCCAGCCTCCTTGGACGTGGGGCCTCAGCGCTCTGCAGCCCACAGACAATCGGGCCCATTATAGTCATCAGGCCGCCGAGTTAAAGGGTGGCCCTTAGAAAAATATAAACAGCGTGTCAGCGCCAGCCAAGGGGGCGGGGCTGCAGCATCAGGGACAATGCGAGCCAATGACAAGCCTCTCTGTTGGCTTAGGATATTGTGTTTCATTTTGAAGAAGGGAAGCCCGAGAGCGAGGAACGCTGAATAAGAAGGGCCAGCCCCGCAGCATGAAAGGAGTCCGAGCTGAAAAGTTTAATCACTGCCCACAGAAGATCATTTTCAAGGAGGAGTTTGATGTCTCACACTTAATAATGCATATTTTTAGAAGTCACAGACATGCGTGTTGCCTTAGCCATCTCTGGTCTCTCCGGCTTAATATAGTATTCACTGGGGTAGAAAGGACTTTTTCAATCAAACAACAAAGGAAAGGAACAAAGTCCAAGGAAGATGCTTTTATGACATGTTTATTTTATTAAATAGAATAATAACAGATAAGTACTTACTACTTATGCTTGATTTGATTGGTTTGTCTTCAGAACTCAGAGAAGTGGGCATATTTTACTCCCCAAATATAAATGCCTCACGTTAAAAAAAAGCTCACAATCTGATCATACCTGCACCCAGGAAACAGAAGTTAACTCAGGGTATAGGGGAGAAGGCAAAGGCAATGGCTTTTTTCTCTCTTCTGAACTTAGCTAAATCCTACTTGTAAAGCTACTAGGCCAGCTTAAACTGTCAAAACCCTATGATAATAACCAAGAGCCAGAAAATAAACTGTGGCTTTTAAAAATAAAATTTCTAAATAATACCCTGAAGTAAGAATAAGGTTAAGAGGTATTTGGCTGATTTGTGGTATTGTGTAAATTACAGGCATAAAATCTTTGAGAAAAGCACAGTCATTACAATTGGGAATAGTTCCCTTATTTATAAAGGAAGCACAACAACTATCAAAATTGACTAGCAGAGAAACAGAAAAATATTGAAATATAAGCATTTCCACAAATTTTGCATCAGGCTTTTCTGATCTTGATTATAAAAAGAATAATCCAAAGACACTGTCCTTTCTGATCTATGGTAGTTTTAAAATGTTTATGATTTTGCCACTGATGTTTAATTTACATTAAAGTGAGACTCCTCTGGTATGTGCATGCATGTAAATCACTCAGTCCTGTCTGACTCTTGCGATCCCATGGACTGTAGCCCACCAGGCTCCTCTGTCCATGGGATTCTCCAGGCAAGAATACTGGAGTGGATTGCCATTTCCTTCTCCAGGGGATCTTCCCAACCCAGGGATCCAACCTGTGTCTCCTGCATTGGCAGGCAGGTTCCTTACTACTAGCGCCACCTGGGAAGTGAGACTCCTTACACTAAAGTGAGACTCACTTAAAGTGAGACTACCTTGGTGCCTCATCTAAAGAGTGCTTGAGGCTGCTTCCGGTCCTTCTGTTCTTCCACTGATTATAAAGGAGCTGTTACATCTGTATTTGCATGGCTCTGGATTTTAAAGTAAAGGTTACCTTCTGGAAAAGATCTAGTTTTCCTTTAATACTAATAAAAAAAGCTTCAGAACACTAAAAGTATGAAAAAAAGGAAAAATAGATAAATTGGACTTCATCAGAATTAAAAACTTCTGTGCATCCATTCTATTGTTAAGAAAGTGAAAAGATAACCCACAGGAGAAATATGTGAACATCATATATCTGATAAGGGTCTAGTATGCAGAATATATAATGAACTTCCATAATTAAACAACAGAAATAGAAATAACCCGATTTAAAATGAGCAAAGTTCTTGTATAGAGATTTCTCCAAAAATGATATACCAATGCCCAACAAGCACATGAAAGATGCTCAACATCATTAGTCATTAGGGAAATTCAAATCAAAACACAAAGAGGTACCACTACAACCATTAGGATTCTACTAAAAAAAAAAAAAAAACAAGTGTTGAGGAGGATAAGGAGAAACTGGAACCTTTGCACACTGCTAGTGGGAATGTAAAATGGCTCAGCTACTGTAGAGAACAGTCCTATAGTCCTTCAAAAAGTCAAACATAAAACTACCATGTGAACTGGCAATTCCACTCCTGGGTATATAGCCAAGAGAACTGAAACAGGTACTCAAACAAATACATGTATACTTCTGTTCATAGCAACATTATTCACAGATAGTGAATGGGCATATTCACACACGCCCATGCGTGTGTGCGTGCTGCCACTTCAGCTGTGTCCGACTCTGAAACTGTATGGACTGTAGCCCGCCAGCCTCCTCTGTTGATAGAATTCTCCAGGCAAGAATACGGGAGTGGGCTGCCAGGGGATCTTCCCAAACCAGGGATTGAAACCACGGCTGCTGCATCTCCTGCATTGCAGGTGGATTCTTTACCTGTTGAGCCACCTGGGAATCCCTTGAAACATCCTAAATGCCCATCAACAGACTAATGAACAAACAAATTGTGATATATACATGCAATGGAGTAAAGCCATAAAAAGGAACATGGTATTGATACAACATGGATGATCCTCAAAACATTAGCGTAAATACAGGAAGCTAGACACAAAAGGTCACATGTTGTATGATTCCATTTATAGGAAATATCCAGACTAATAAGCCCATACAGAATGCAGATTGGTCATAGCCAGGGAAGAACTGGAAGGAAGGGGGAAAGGGGAGAAACTGCTTAATGCATGCAGGGTTTATTTTGGAACTAGGTAGAGATGGGTGTGTGTGTTAGTTGCTTAGTCGTGTCCAACTCTTTGCAACCCCACAGATGGCAGTCCACCAGGCCCCTCCATCAGTGGGATTCTCCAGGCAAGAACACTGGAGTGGGTTGCCATTTCCCTCTCCAAAAGAAACTATAGAAAGAAAGAAAGTGAAGTCACTCAGTCGTGTCCAACTGTTTCCGACCCCATGGACTGTAGCCCGCCAGGCTCCTCCACCCATGGAATTCTCCAGGCAAGAGTACTAGAGTGGGTTGCCATTTCTTTCTCCCAGATAGAGATAGTAATTGTATAACTGCAGATGTATTATATGCCACTGAACTGTTCACTTTAGATGGCTAATTTTATGTTTCATTTTACTTTTTATAGTTTCTTCTGGGTTCAACAGGAGGCTTCCTTGAAACGTCATCCCATGAGTATACTGAAGATTTTTTTTAAGATTTATTCAATTCATTCAATCATTATTTGTGCATTGTTCAGTATCTGTTAAGCACTGGATACTGTGGGGCAGTGGGTGCCAGGAGACCAATTTGCACCTTCTCTATTAAAGCTGAGAAAGAGCAGGAGCATCCAGTGGGAAAAGCAACATGGCAGTCAGGGTGAGAGAAGGCATATTGGGTAAACGGCTGCAACCTGCCTGCCCACCTCACACTTGATCTCATTTACTACTCAGAACCACTGGGAGTGGAGGTGGTAGGAACGATTATTCCCGTATTATGGAGACAGAAACTGAGAATCAGTTAACTGCCTTCCCAAAGTCGCCCGCCCACAGGCGCTGGGGCAGGCTCTTCTCTTCTGCCAGCCGCTCCCTGAGCAGAGGAGAGGAGCGGAATCCATGCCCAATGCAGAAGGAAACATATATAAACGGCTTAAATTTACTAAGAAGCATTCTAGACATTTTTTAAAAAAAGCAGAGTGGCTCTCTTTTTAGTGGGATAAAGACACAAACCAGGGAAAAAAACAAAATTGTCAAAGACTTACTCAGAAAGTTTCATTTTCAGAAAACAACCACGTAACTTTAGACACACAGGGATTTTCTAAGTAATCTGATCAGATACCCTTATTTTTCTGATGGGAAATCTGATGCCCTGCAAAATTAAGTGACGTGCCCAGAGTTACATAGTGAAATAGCAGCAAAACCAGGGCTAGGAGTCAAGTTTCTTAACTCCTAGTCCAGCATCCCTTCTACTATGCCACACATGCAAAATTAAGAAACCAATCCCAGTTTAACCTTTTGCCGAGTAGATCTCAAATTCTCTACCTCTCCATAAATTAACAGACACAATAATTCCTACTCTCTGTAAACTCCAAGTGTAAGGACCTATAGCACATATACAACATTCTCCAAGAGTCTACTATTTCTTTCTTCATATAGTTTGTTAAACACCAATAAAGAAGACAGCAATTCACAAGTTATAATTTGGGAAGGACTATATTCAGACTCAGTTGTTTTTAACACAGGTAAGCCTCTTGGAACAGGAAATGAGCCGAGAACAAGGAGAAGCAGTAGACTCTGACAACACAGAAAGAAAATTTTGCCAGGAATTTCATCAAGAAAACACAACCACACAGGACTGAAAATCCTTGAGCTCACTGCCCCACACACCACTGAGGCCTGGTCTTTCCTGACCCCCGCATCCCGTGGCACTGGCCTACTGCTGTTATTAAACACAAAATAATTACAGAGGGAGATGTATGTTCTTTTAAAAGAGGGGGAGATGACATCACTACTTTCTAAATTTCAAATCACTCGATTATGCAATTCAGAAAATTGCTATATCCCCTTTGAGAATGCTCATCATCCAATTAAAACTTTACCCTTGATCCAAAACAGCTACCTCTTAGTCATCCACCTCTTGGCAACCTGAAGCTTCAATTATGCACAGGCAGAGAGAGCTTCTCCCAGCCCTCCGAAGAGCTGAAGCCCCACATCACTGACTTAGTTCAACATCCCACGGTGCCCTCCTTATTAAACTCCTGAGTTGCCAACATACAAAGCACTGTACTGAAGGAAAACTATTAAATGGTCTACTGATTTTCTTTTTTTTGACTGCATCACATGGCTTGTAGAACTTCTCCCACCAGGGATGGGCGGGAGGAGGGGGGAAGCACAGAGTCTCAATCACTGGACCACCTAGGAAGTCCTGATACATATATTTTTTAAGTGATGCACACATAATATTAGCTTCTCATGTTAGGACAGCATACACTTAATGGAACTGAGTAGAAAAAATAGAGGTCCTTTGGATAAAATATGGATGAATGGTCAGATCCCTTAAGTCTTTTCAGAAGATTCTGGAAATTATAAACTTCTAAGACTAAATCCTTTACTTTCTTTTTTATGGAAATAAAAGTGATGTATAGGTATTAATAACATGGCTTAATAAAGAGGAGAAGCTGAAGGTCTACCCATCACTGACATTGAAGGACTCTGAGACAGAAGGAATGAGAGTTAAAATCTTTTCATGACTTGACAAGGCTTTTGATTTTGTTCTGCTTAGCTGTTCCTCAGTGCATTGTCAATTATGGACAAAAAGCATTCATTCCTTGGTCTGCCCACAACCTGTGTTTTTTTTTATTTATTTATTTATTTTTGGTTTTTTTTTTGCCCACAACCTGTTAAAAGAGGTAAAAATTCTAGACACATTTCACTAAGCTTTCATCATCCTCAGATACATTTGTTCTTTGCAGATGAAGCAGTTTATGACTAACATGTGGATATTCCATATTTATTATTGTATATGAATTATTTGTATTTCTCTGAGAAAGATAGCAATTGTAACGATTAAAGTCAGTTCATATGACGTTAGGCCATTAAGAGGGCCCTGCTAACCACACATCAACATGGATGAACTTTATTTTTCTTATCATGCTGGTGGATTGTTACAAGCCTCCTATAGTCTTTTGCTCTGTCCCCAAATGCCAAATGGCTCACATTTGCAAAATAATGCGTCAAGTTAGACTCTACCCATGGAAATGACCAGTAAATCAACTTATATGGTGTACCAAGCAATGGCCTTGGGTCCATTTGCCATCACCCAGTCCACTGAGCTAAATCATGGCAACTTTTGACACCACAAAGGTGAAGATCATGAGGGGATTCACTGAAAATCTAGCTCAGAGTTAATCCCAGGACCCATAAGGAAAGGTCCTTCTAAGTATAGTGCAGCGTTTTCACCAATAACCCATATAATGGAAGCAAATGTATCATTAATTTTAAGGAAACTACAAGCTGACCCATCCCTTTGGAAGTGGAAACAGAGGGTGGTCCAGTGACCAAGACTCTGTGCTCCCAATGCAGGGTCCTGGGTTTGGTCCCCAGTCAGGGAACTAGAGCTCATATGCTGCAACTAAAAGATCCTGCAGGCCACAACTAAGACCTGGTGCAGACAAAAAATGTGTTAAAAAATAGGAGCAGGACCTAATAATAGAGGAACAGTATGTATACAGCATCTGCTGTATGCCAGGTGCTGTTACAGGAACATACAAATGTATTAACTCATTCAATCCTCCCAACCAACCCTAGGCAGCAGGTTACTCACATTCATTTCCCAGACAAGGAAACTGAAGGTTAGAGAAGTTAATGAATAACTCTCTTGTACAAGCAGCCAAATGCTAAGAAAATAAAATTCTACCAGGACTAATTCAGAGAAGGAAAAACAAACAGCAGAAATAAGATATGGGTGGGAGGGAGGGTAGTACCCTGGCAGTCTGGTGATTAGGACTTAGTGCCCTGGCGCCATAATCCCTGATGGGGAACTAAGATCCCACAAGCTGCACAACACAGCCCCCCCCCCCAAAAAAAAAAAACAACCCTACAAAAAGAGAAATGAGATATAGGGTTAGAACCAAACTAAGGATAGCAAGGAATAAAAATACCTAGGGGCTCTGCGCTAATTTGCTAGGGCTGTTATAACACATTTCTGTAAGCGTAAAACAACACAAATTTATTATTTTACAGTTCCGGAGGCCAGAAGTCCAAAACCAAGGTGTTGACAGGGTTGGTTTCCTCTGGAGGCTTGGCGAGAATCTGTACCATGCCTCTCCTCCACCTCGTGCTGGCTGCCAGCAGCTCTTGGCTTACAGCCACGTCACTCCAATCTCTGCCTCTGTCTTCACACTGCCTTCCCCTCGGCATAACTGCCTCTTCTCCTTTGATGTCTTTTTAAGACCACTTGTTATTGGATTTAGGGTGGGCCCTAATCCACAGTGACTGCATTTTGATAACTTTACCTTAATTGTAGCTACAAAGACCCTTATTCCAAATAAGGTCATATTAAAATATTTATGTGCGTATTTGTACAGTTGTATATTTATTTTTCTGTGCCAGGTCTTAGTTGTGGCATGTAGGGTCCTCTCCATTGGGAGCGTGGAGTCTTAGCCACTGGATCACCAGGGAAGTCCCAACGTCATATTTGACGTTCCAAGTGGAAATATCTGCAGGGCCAGGGAGGGTTCCTCCTATCGGAAAGGGATTCAGGGCAAGTGTCGTTGACCCTTCACACGGGGAAATGCACTGCGCGAGGCGCTCCTGTGGGCGTGCGCGCATGCGTGCCAAGTACTGTAGGTGTGTCTGACTCTTGTGACCTCCAGGCTCCTCTGTCCATGGGATTCTCCAGGCAAGAATACTGGAGTGAGTTGCCATGCCCTCCTCCAGGGGATCTTCTCCACACAGGATCAAACCATGTCTCTTAAGTCTCCTGCACTGCAGGCAGATTCTTTACTACTGGTGTCACCTGGGAAGCTCAAAGTTGTTTCTGCCACTTAAATCCAAAACTAAGAAACAAAAACAAAAAAACCAAGAAGAAAAGAAATCATTTATTGAATCTTAGGAAAGGCCTTCAGAAAACAACACCAAATAACAGATTTATAGGTTTGAACATCTCCAGTTTCTTGTGTCTATTTTGATAGTTCTGACATAAATATGCACCTGTGAAATTGTTACTGCAATCAAGATAGAAAGATTTCCATCACCTCCAAAAGCTTCCATGTGTCCCTTTACAATCCATCTTCCTGCCCCTTCCAGCACCCCAGTCCCAGCCCCAACTAACCATGGATCTACTTTCTGTTACTATCGATTTATTTGCTTATCTAGTATTTTAATTTCAAGTGCCATCATACAGACTATACTTTTTTGTTTGGCTTCTGTGTTAGTCCGTTTAGGATGCTAGAACACAATACCACAGACTGAGTGACTTATAAACAACAGACCTTTATTCCCCTCAGTTCTGGAGGCTGGAAGTCCAAGATCAGGGAGGCAGCACAGTCGGGTGAGGGCCCTCTTCCTGGTCAGAGAGGTCCAGTCTATGCTTAGGGGGTGGAAAGGAGTAGGGAAGTCTGAGGGAACTCTTTTATACCAGCACTAATCCACTCTCATGACTTAATCACCCTGCAAAGTCTCAACCCTGACATCATCATCACATTGGGCATTAGGATTTCAACATATGAATTGGGTAGGGGAGAAGACAAACATTCAGATCACAGAAGCTTCTTCTGTTCCTCATTTTTCTGAGGTTCATCTGGGTTGTTGGGAGTATCAGTAGTTGTTTAGTCGCTCAGTTGTGTGACACCATGGACTGCAGCACGTCAAGCTTCCCTGTCCTTCACTATCTCCCGGAGCTTGCTCAAACTATGTCCATTCAGTCAGTGATGCTATCTAACCTTACCATCATCTGCCGCCTTCTCCTTTTGCCCTAAGTCTTCCCCAGCATCAGAGTATCTTCCAATGAATTGGCTCTTTGCATCAGGTGGCCAAAGTATTGGAGCTTCAGCTTCAGCATCAATATTCATCATGAATAGTCAGGGTTGATTTCTTTTAGGATTGACTGGTTTGATCTCCTTGCTGTCCAAGGGACTCTCAAGAGTCTTCACTAGCACCACAATTTGAAAACATCAATTCTTCAATGCTCAGCATTTTTTGTGGCCCAACTCTCACATCTGTACATGACTACTGAAAAAACCATAGCTTTGACTACAGGGACCTATGTCAGTAAAGTGATATCTCTGCTTTTTAATATGCTGTCTAGGTTTGTCATAACTTTCCTTCTAAGGACCAAGCGTCTTTTAATTTCATGGTTGCAATAACCATCTGCAGTGATTTTGGAGCCTAAGAAAATAAAATTGGCCCTGCTTTCACTTTCCCCTCCTTCTATTTGCCATGAAGTGATGAGACTAGATGCCATGATCTTAGCTTTTTGTTTTTAATTTACTTATTTTAATTGGAGGATAATTACTTTACAATATTGTGGTGGTTTTTGCCACACATTGACATGAATCAACCACGGGTGTACATGTGTCCTCCCATCCTGAACCCCCCTCCCACCTCCCTCCCCACCCCATCCCTCTGCGTGTCCCAGAGCACCAGCTTTGAGTGACCTGCTTTATGCATTGAACTGGCGCTGGTGATCTACTTTACATATGATAATATACCTGTTTCAGTACTATTCTCTCAAATCATCCCACCCTCGCCTTCTCCCACAGAGTCCAAAAGTCTGTTCTTGACATCTGTGTCTCTTTTGGTGCCTTGCATATAGGATCATTGAGATCTTAGTTTTTTTAAATGTTGAGTTGTAAGCCAGATTTTTCACTCTCCTCTTTTACCCTCATCAAGAGGCTCTTTAGTTCCTCTTCACTTTGTGCCATTAGAGTGGTATCATCTGCATATATGAGGTTATTTATATTTCTCCCAGTAATCTTGATTCCAGCTTGTGATTCATCCAGCCCAGCATCTCACATGACGTATTCTGCATAGAAATTAAATAAGCAGGGTGACAATAAGCAGGAATCTCATCACTTCTACTCACTTTGTTAGTAGTAATGCCTAAGGCCCACTTAACTTCACTCTCCAGGATGTCTGGTTGTAGGTAAGTGATCACACTATTGTGGTTATCTGGGTCATTAAGACTTTTTTTGTATAGTTCTGTGTATTCCTGCCATCTCTTCTTAATCTCTTCTGCCTCTATAGGTATCAATAGTTCATACATTTTTATTGCTGTGTTGTCTTATTATATGAACACAGTACAGTTTGTTTACTCACTTCTTAAAAGATTTTTGGTCAATGAATTAATCTGATATTGCAAGATTGGAGGAGAGATGAGGGAACATGAAGGGTAATTTCTCAGATCTGATGTGGGTTTTCTTCTTTCTTTCCTCCTTCTCTCTCCCTGCCTAACCTCCGGGTTACTCTCACATGCTCAGGCCATGCCCACACTTCTTTCCCCAGCCCTTGTTGCTTCAACCATTGGCCCAATGCTGGCCATTTGCTACTAGATTCCAAGCTGGGATGAAGGGTCCCAGTTAGGCAGCAGTTGAAACCTAATTTAGATGCGTCTCATCAGCCTCTCCTGAGGCCTGCCCTTCTCCCCACATCTACCTGGGTCCCCCACACCCCTGCTCTCACTTGCATAGCCCTCCTTACTTCTATTTGCCTCTTCTGAGTCACCAACATCAACTCTCCAACACTTGGATGTGGTCCACTGTGTCTTCTCCAGCATCCATGCTCAATAACCTTGCCCAGAAGGCATCCTATTGTTGGCCCCAGCCCAAATCTGCGCAGTTTGGGGCTTATGCTAGATATATTTCAGTGACTTAATTAAGAGAGGCAGCATGGTAGTGTTCGAGGGCACAGACTCTGGTGTAGGCCACCATGGCTCAGGGTGGTCGGGAGGTACCTGTTTCCTCATTAACAGGTTGGGGACAGTAATAGTCCTCTTCATACAACTGTCATGAAGATTAGAGATATATTTGTAAATAATTTAGAACAGTGTTTAGCACTTAGTAAGTACTGCTGACAAAGGTCTATATAGTCAAAGCTAATTTTTCCAGTAGTCATGTACAAATGTGAGAGTTGGACCATAAGGAAGGCTAAGCACTGAAGAACTGATGCTTTCAGATTGTAGTGCTGGAGAAGAATCTTCAGAGTCCCTTAGCATGGAAATCAAACCAGTCAATCCTAAAAGAAATCAATCCTGAATATTCATTGGAAGGACTGATGCTGGAGCTGAAATTCCAATACTTTGGCCACCTGATGTGAAGAGTGGACTAAAGACCCTGATGCTGGGAAAGATTGAGTGCAGGAGGAGAAGGGGACAGCAGAGGATGAGATGGGTGGATGGCATCACCGACTCAGTGGACATGAGTGTGAGCAAGCTCTGGGAGATGGTGAAGGACAGGGAAGCCTGGCGTGCTGCAGTCCATGGGGTCGCAAAGAGTCGGACACGACTGAGCAACTGAACAGCAACAAAGCGTTATATATGTTTTCTGTAAAATAAAGATAAATGTTCAAGTGCTCTTTCTCGCCACAAATAATTCTATTCATATTCACAGATTTATTCATCCAAAGGTTATTTATTGAGAGCCCCTCTGTGCCAGGAACTCTTCTAGGAGCTGGGGAATAAAGCAGTGAATACAACATAGCACAAACTACTTTCTACTAGGGAAGACAGACAACACACGGATTGACAACTAAAAATACAGACCATGTCTGTTAAGTGCTACGAGGAAATATATAGTAGTCCAAGAGGAGGACTTGGAATTCCCAAGGGTGGGTTGGAGTGGGCTGGGCTGAACAAGAGAGCTGTGGTTAGGTCAACCGTTGGGAAGGCACTCTCTGAGGGAAGACCTGAATGTGCTCAGGGAGAGTGCCATGGGCTGTCTGCGGAAAGCGCATCCTTGGCAGTGGAAATAACAGGGACAGAGGCCCAGAGGCCCTGGCACCTAGTGGTCCGGGGCCACTGTGGTTTGGCTGGCTGTGAAGGGGCACAGCTTGCTGACTTTTCATTTCATATGTTCTATGTGCATTTGGAACCCCTTGACCTTGACGTTTAAATCTAAAAATGCCTTTTGACATTCTGCACCCCGCCCCCGAATGTTCAGAGGTTGAGACTTTGATGGAATTTAGAGCCTCCACACTTCTCAGCATACAGATACAGTGCTGGACACGGTGCTATAGAAATGCAGTGAGCCAACAGCACGGCACATGGTTACACCACCACCGCGATGCTGGATGCCTGGGGGGCAGGCGGTGCTAGGAATGAGCCTCTTGTCCTCAGGGCCTCACTAGACGACTGACTGCTGAGATCTGGGTTTAGCATCCAAAGAGGAATTTGGAGATAGTTGAGGAGCTTGGCGGAGAGTAACTAAAATAATAAAAGACTTGGAAAATACATTCAGAGGGGACATTTTAGGAACTGAGCATGCAATTACTCAGCTGAAAGAAGAGATGCTTATGTGTTCTTATCCATTTCCACTGAGAACAAAGTGGAAGAAAATTGGCTTAACTTGCAGCAAGATGACTGTAAGGATATTTGTAAAACAACCACCAAGCAAAAACAAAACAAAACAAAAACACTGCAGACTGTTTGGCTCCCAGCCTCTAAAATGACTGAAAGGAGGCTAAGGCGCTTTAGCTGTGTCTGTTTGCAACCCCACAGACTGCAGCATGTCAGGCTGCCCTGTCCTTCACCATCTCCCAGAGCTTGCTCACACTCACATCCATTGAGGTCAGTGACGCCATCCAACCATCTCATCCTCTGCAGCCCTCTTCTCCTTCGCCTTCAATGTTTTCAAGCATCAAGTTCTTTTCTAATATATAAACAATCCCCTTCCTTTCAATACACACACATACACACACATATTTCTACCCATAATTTTTAACCTTGCTGTCAGATTAACTTATTTCTAGAACTATGTATTATAAAGCAAATCAGTCATTTAAAAACTACAAAAAATAGGAAGCTTAGCTAACATCTCCCAAGAATTCTGCCTAATAGCAGAAAATCTGAGTACATTTCTCCAAGTATAGCTTATTTGAGTTCCACTGAACCTCTGTGGTACACTGAATCAGTTATACACTATGCAATTCTAACTTAAAAAATTTAAGCTTAAAGATACCCATGTTTCTCATTATTGTGTTCTAGACATCCACTTCATGGTAGCTGCCCAACTGATAGTCATTTCTCCTTCTCTGGAATGGCCCGTGACACAGAGGTGGCCCCCGAGGGAGCTGGTCTTTCCTGGCCTTTGGATGGAGTCGCTGGCAGAGCTTCAGTAGCTTTTTCAGTCACAGGCAGGTAACTGAAAGCTTCTGACAATAGTCCATGTTTACGGAGACCCTACTGTCTGTCACACAGTTCTGAGAGCACTAAAGCATTATTCCCTTCCGCCTCACAACTTCATGAAGTATTGTTAAAAATGTAACACTGTACAGGTAAAACTTTAAAATACGTGTGGCCGATTCATGTCGATGTATGGCAAAAGCCATCACAATATTCAATGCGTAAGACAGGGTGCTCGGGGCAGGTGCACTGGGATGACCCAGAGGGATGGGATGGGGAGGCAGGTGGGAGGGGGGTTCAGGATGGGGACACATGTACCCCCATGGCTGATTCATGTTAATGTATGGCAAAACCACCACAATATTGTAAAGTAATTAGCTTCCAATTAAAATAAATAAATATATTAAAAAATACATTAATTAACAAAAAAAATGGAAAGGGAGAAAATATAACACATATTAATCCAATCTTTCAAAAGAACAGAGAGTGCACTAAAAATCAGAGCTAGATCATTCATAAAAGTCTTCTGCAAGAAGCAACAAAGAAAGAAGCATAATAATTAAATTAACTAAGGAAAAACAAAAAAGAATAGAGAAATCAAAGAAGAATTAAATGTAAAAGTGTAGTTGTAAATAAAACTAAATTTGAAATAAAAAATACATATGTATATGGATTTTACCAAAAAATTTAAAATGTAAATATAAAAAATAAATAGGTGAAGGTTTGCTGAGCATTTTTAATACCAGGAAAATCTCATTCAGTAATTTGAATGCCTTATAAAGCAAAAAGCACAAACGATAACAGGGAAAATTCTTTGGTGGTCCAGTCGTTAGGACTCTGTACTTTCACTGCTGTGGCCCAAGTTCAATCTCTGATCACGGAACTAAGATCCCCTGCAAGCTGTGAAGGGTGGCCAAAAAAGAAAATCTGGTCTCTAAAAGACACCATTAAGAAAATTAAAAGACAAACCACAGACTGGAAGAAAATATCAACAAATATATCTGACAAAGAACTTGTATCCAAACCATATGAAGACTCATACAGCCCAATAATCAGAAAACAAATAACTCAATAAAAAAATTGGACAAAAAATTTGAACAGGCACTAGCAACAGAAAGTATTGAATGGTCAATAAGCATACAACAGGACTTCCCTGGTGTCGCAGTGGTTAGCAACCTGCCTTCCAATGCAGGCGACGTGGGTTTGATCCCTGGTCAGAGGACTAAGGGGCTTCCCTTGTAGCTTAGTCCATAAAGAATCTGCCTGTTATGCAAAAGACCGGGGTTTGATCCCTGGGTCAGGAAGATCCCCTGAAAAAGGAAATGGCAACCCACTCCAGTATTCTTGCCTGGAGAATCCCACGAACAGAGGAGCCTGGCAGGCTACAGTCCATGGGGTTGCAAGAGTTGGGCATGACTTAGCGACTAAACTACCACCACCAGGGAACTAAGATCCTACATGCCTTGGGGCGAATAAACCTGCCTGCTGCAACTACTGGTTCCACAAACCCGCAGCTAGAGAGAAGCCCGCGTGCCATAACAAAGATCCTGCCTGCCACAACTAGGGCCCAACTCAGCCAAGAATGAATAAACAATATTAAAAAGTAAGCACATATGATGCTCAACACCATTAGCCATCTGGAAGACGGAAATTAAATCTACAATGGGAGATACCACTATAGAACCACTAGAATAGCTAAAATTAAAAAGTCTAACATTGACATTACCAAAAGTTGTCAAAGATGTGGAGCTGGAATTCTTATACACTGCTTGTAGGAATAGAAAATAAAACAACCACTAAAGGAAAACATTTTGATGATTTGTTATACAGGTAAACACGTATGTATCATACAACCCAACAATTTCCACTCCTAGGTAATTATCCAGAAGAAATAAAATCTTGTCTAATAAAGATTTCTAACAGAATGTTCATAGCCCATGTCTGGAAAAAACCCAGATGGCCATCCATAAGACATTATGGAAAATAAACTGTGGTATATCCATGCAGTAGAGCACTATTCAGCAATAAAGAGGAAGAAACTGCTGACACACACGACATAGATAAATCTCAAAAATATCACACTGGGTGAATGAAGCCAGACACAGAAGAGTACACACCACATGACTCCGTTTGTATGAAAGTCTATCAGATGCCAATTAACCTGCAGTGGCAGAAGGGAGACCAGAGCTCACTCGGGGCTGGAGGAGCATGGAGAACGGCAGTCAAGGGGCACAGGCGACTTTGGGGGATGGCGGAAGTACTGTGTGTCTTGATGGTGTGGTGGGTATGCCGGTGTAGACAGGTGGACAAAGAACGGCACCTGCTCTATGAGTAAACGAAGGATGTGACAGCCATCAAGCCACCAGCCACTGCCACCCTCATCTGTGCATCCAGAGGGGGTCTGGGATGGAGAAATTAGGATACTGTCTCGAGATGGCTAAGGTTCTTCTTGAAGAAATGACTTCACCTAAGCCCCGATTCTTGCATCTTCCCATATATAGAAAAGCGCTAAGTTCGTTAACTTGAGATGTCTGTTTTTCTTTAATAGTAATTTTTTTGATGGTCTGACTACTTGGTTTTTGTTACAAAAACTAGACATCCCAACCCACTCCAGTATTCTTGCCTTGAGAATCCCATGGACAGAGGAGCCTGGTGGGCTGTAACCCATGGGGTCGCAGAACAGTTGGACACAACTTAGTGACTAAGCAACAACAAATAACAACAAACTGTCAGCTTGGTGTGTAATCTTCCACAATTTTTTAAAGTGAGAGATGCTTAACTGTACATTACCATACACAAACACAGACTCCTAAAATTGCCTTTTCATTCTTATTTTGGAGACCTTTCTATATCACCAGGGATACATTCGCCTCATTCTTTTTTTTTATTGCACTGAATTTTATTATATTTTCAGCTGTTACTTGCTTTTAATGTTGAACAGAGTAATAGTCGAAATACAATCGGAGATGTGATTGGGGCCTTATTTTAAAAAGACTTAGCAGATTGGTGACATAATTATGTAAACACAAGCATGACTGAAGGTGTTTGATCTGGGTTATGGAAAGATGAATAAAATGTTTTAAGATTGAAAAAAAACCCCAAACTAGGCATCCTGGCTCCTCCCTTGCCTCTTCCGAACAGTCTCTCGGAGCTGAGGGGCTGGCTCCCAGACTTAGGTCCTCAGCGGGTCCACCAAATAAAATAGAATCCTCCACTTTTAGGTTGTACTTTTCTTTTTTCAGTTGACATACACTTGTCAAAGCCCAATGATCTATGCACCAAAAACAGGTGCAGTTTATTGTAAGTTAGACCTCTTAACAGAGGCAATTTTACCTCCTCCAGTATGATGACAACAACTCCAACTTCTTGCGTTACTTAGGGCTTCTCCTTCCCTGGTTCCTTTATGCTTTCATCCTGGAAACCTGAGAGGAGCTATGAGGAAAGACTGAATTTTTTCTTTTTTTCTTCTAGATTGTAGCTCCTTCTCCCAGTGCTTGTGAGGTTTCTGACCTTCTAGAGTTACCCTCAGGAGGGAGAATTGGGGAAAGATGGTCACAGTCTTTGGTACAGATAGAATAGGACACTGGTACCCTAGTGGCCTGGCAGAGGTCTGAAGCCGGCACTTGTCTCCTGGAAAGCTTCTGGGGGCCTTGGGGGTTGCTGGGTTGGGAGCCCCGGTTGGGATCCCATGACGTGACTGCCCCTGAGCATCAGGGCCGCGTCATTCAGGGTCAGCCTCACGCAGACGCTCCTTTCTTCAAGGCCCGACCCCTCCTCCTCTCCCAGTCATCCTCTCTGGAGCCAGAGCCTCTTGACATGGCTCCCGTGGACCCTCAGGAGAGGGGCTGGCCCCACAGCTGGGGGGCAGCGGGGACCCCCATGTCACCGTCTCCCTCCCCGCTGCCCTCACGCCAGCCCTTAGGCTCTCAGAGCATTTGGGATGAGCATCAAATCCGGACGGGTCCCCTCGAATTCCCCTTGGCACGTGGTATAAGGTGAGCAGGAAGCACCCCCTCCCTCTGCCGTGGGTGGGGGCTGGACAGGGAGGCCCACACACTGACCACCAACCCAAAGAGCCACAGAAAGCCTCCTGGTGGTGACAGGCTTGGGGCCCCGAGGCAGGCAAGCCCCCACCTTCGTACGTCCGTCCCAGAGAGCTTACCTCGCCTTTGCTCCTGGGTGTAGGTAGCATCTACAATTTTTTCCTTGACTTTTGGAGCTTCTGATTTCACTGACACAGAAAGCATTCTGTGTTAGCATTTTAGTTACATCTATAAGATTGGTGACTGTAAGTACCTACAAATAAACCCTGATACTTCCATGAAAATACTACTCCAACACTCTGAAATTCAAATGTATCATCTTTATGGCATGGTAATAGATCTTTTAATTGGAGTTATCATCATATAGGATTTTCTCTTTGTAAACAGCATGTTTTACAAGCATGATTTGAATTTTTAATATTGGAAACTTTTTTTTTTTTACAGTACAAGAACAGCCTTCACTATAACTTTTTGTGGCAAGGGAATTTTCTTAGAATCAATTGCTTTTTCTGAAAAGTACCAATAAATGTAATACCATCAATTTATTTGGGCAACTCTGACAATTCGTGTATTCTTTAGACCAGCTGCTCCATGTAGGCAAATCTTATTTTCTCATTCTTTCTCTTCTGGTTGCTTCTTAGGGTCTGGAAGAGCAGGCTCCTCTAGATAGGAAAAGAAACGGGTGGCAGGCCGGGAGTGGCTCTAATTTAGTCAGCGTTCAGGGAAGAAGGCCCGGCTCAGAGAGCTGTGTTCCGTTCCGGTGACTCGGCAGCCGGGACAGTACTTGAGGAGCCGCCTTCGGGAGCACTGGTGGCATCTTAGGTTCTGGGTAACTCTAGAAGATGCTGCCGCGCGGGCTGTCCCCTGAGCCCTAACAAGAATTCCTTCCACAGTGACAAAGGCTGAGAATGAGGCTCTTCCAGTGCCTCTGACAGGTTTTATAAAGAGGATATGGTTCAAATTTTTAAAAGATTCACCTGAGGTTGAAGCACTGTTTCCTTAACCCTCCACATTTCTTCTGCTTTAAAACCATGAAATAGTGAAGATATCACATCCCATCTTTAATCTCCAGTTTGAGTCAGCCTCTCTGCATCACAGAATTTCAAAGCCAAATGTAACCCAAGAGGCCCTTACGTCACCGATAAGGAGACCATGACCCAGGGAGGCCCAGTGGCCCAGTTCCCACCGGTTGGATCAGACTGTAGACTTGCCAGGCTGTCCCCAGGGCTCTCAGCGTCTGCCCTCTTGATACCTGGGCTGGAGAATTCTGCATTGTGGGACTGCCCTGTGCACTGTAGGACATTTAGCAGCAGCCCTGACCTCTACCCACCTCATCGCCCTCCTCCATGGTAGCAGCCCCAAATGTCCCGATGTTCCATGACACTGCCCGATGTCCCACGGGGGTGCAGGAAGACCTGGCCCTGGCTGAGAACCACTGGTCTAGCAATTCTGTCGGCCCCCTGCCCACGGTGATAAGGGATGCCCAGTTTTAATGACAACAGTCATCATGGGACTTTCATGACAACTGGTTGCTGTCAGTGGCTAAGTGGCTTATTTAGCCAGTGGCTAAGTGGTCCAGTGGCTAAGACTCTATCTTCCCAATGCAGGGGGCCTGGGCTCCATCCCTGGTCAGGGAACTAGATCCCACATGCCACAACTCAGGATCCCGCATGCTGCAACAAAGACTGGGCACAGTCAAATAAAGAAACAAATATTTAAAAAATAAATAAATAAATAACAATGGTTCGGAGAAGGAAATGGCAACCCGCTCCATATTCTTGCCTGGAATCCCATGGACAGAGGAACCTGGCAGGCTACATTCTGTGGGGTCGCAAGAGTCAGACACAACTTAGCAACTAAAGTACTACTACTAAAATTTTCATTGGAGAAGGGCATGACAACCCACCCCAGTATTCTTTCCTGGAGAATCCCATGGACAGAGGAGCCTGGCGGGATGCAGTCCACGGGGACACAGAGAGTCGGACACGACTGAGTGACTGACACGCACACACAATGGTTGCCCCCACAAGTGCCCCTTCCTGAGGTCCCTTCCCTCATCCAACTGCTAATGGAACCCAGCCTTTCTCATCCAACTCCTCCTCAGTGAGAGACGAGCCCTGGGTGGGTTAACAGGCCTGCAGGAATCAGGCTCCCTCGCGTGGTTTCCTTTCTCTGTACAGCCTCTCTGACGTCCTTCTGAGCTCCTGGGGGTGGAGGTGTGTCCCCCTTGACCGTGTGACTCAACCACAGCCGCCCCTACGTCCTCAGTGCTAGGGACAACACAGAAACACAGCCCAGGCCACTGGCTAACGACTCTTAGGGAGGCTCAGCTCTGTTCCCACACAGAGGCACAGCTGCTTGGATTACACATGTGGGTATCAGAGCAAAGGTGAAAGGATCATCCCCTGGGAAGGGCCTGAAGGGCAGCCCCTAGGCTCTAACCCACAGAGCCATCGGGGGACCTGCGGCTGTGAGCATGGGGGTGGGCCATGGAGAGCTGGGGTGGGGGTGGGTAAGGCCTCAAGGCAATGTTCTTGTTTCACGTGATGTAAATGAGGCTGGAACTGAGTAAACCTCAAGTAAGAAGACCAATACAGCAAAAATGAAATCACCCCTGAGATTTCCAAGTGCACGTGCTAAGTAAGCAGCTGTACGATGGGGCCTCTGTCACTTAAGGAATAACTATCTTAGGTGTTTTTTTGGTCAGAAAGCTTTTACAGAACTCTGCTGTCAGGAGACTACAGCCAATGAAAGAAATGTTCATTCATTCATTTTTCCATTCACCCATTCATTTCGGAATTCATTCAGTAAATACTTGGGAAGAATGTATGTGTAATTCCACGGGTCACTGTGGAACTGTGCTGCTGAGGCAACATCAGAATGCCCAGCTAGGGAATTTATCCTGGAAAATGGTCACTGAAAATGGACAGTACCTGAGGCACGGCATCCCCACCACAGGGAAGATGATGACGGGCGGAGTGCCCGGGTGGCGACGCGACACCAGGTGAGGAGGGGCCTGCGCTTCTGGTGAGGGGTCTCGTGTCTGAGAGACTCCACACCACTTCCCGAGGACAGGAAAGGACCGCAACACTGCTGGTAACATCCTCAATTCTAGAGCGCCCATCCTAGCCAAGCACACAGGGGAATATCACTATGAGGCCAATCACGGTGCGTAGTGCTGAAGTCATCCATCCTTACACCTGGGATCCAGAGCCAGTGCGGCCCCTCAAAGTGCCCAGGGCACCTCCTGTTCCTCAAGCTACTCCTTATCCTCATAGTTATGGAATGTTTGTTTCCCCCTCCTCAATTCATACCTTGAAGCCCTAACTCCTGTATGGCCATATTTGGAGACAGACCCTCAAGGAAGTAATAAAAGTTAAAACAGGTCATAAGGGTGGGTCCCTGATCTGGTAGGACTAGTGTCCTCATAAGCAGAGAGCTCTGCGTTGTCTCTCTCCACCGAGGATACAGCAAGATTCTGCAAGCCAGGAAGAGAGAGACCTCTCTAGACCCAGCCATACTGGTACCCTGCTCTCAGACATCTAGATCTCAGATGTGTGAGAGAATGAATTTCTGTTGCTTAAGCCACCCAGGCTGTGGTATTGTGTTATGGTAGTCCTAGAAAACAAATACAGTCCAGGCAGAATCCCTGCCCAAGGTAAAAGACCCTTGGTTCCCGCACTCCACTCCAGAAGCTCATCACTGTGCAGCCCAGCATTTATACTACTGAGTGGTCCTTCCTGCTTTACCCTGATGCTCTACTGAATCTCTGTGAGGCTGGCAATTGTTTTCCTCACTTTGCAGATGAGGAATATGAAGCTTACAGCAGTTAAGAAACTTTCCCCAAATAAGACTGACCTGCATGGTGGAGCTGGAATTATACAGAACACGGTTTTGAAAGCTCCTATGGTCATCTGACCCACGCCTGCAAGGGATGCTAACCTCTGCTGGGATGTCTTTCTCATTGTGAATCTCTGACTTTCTTGCTTATTCCTTCGTGGGGTGCCCTAGGCTCTCTCTCACCCACAGGCCAAGCCCCTGCACTCCTTGGCCTCTCTCCTAATTAAGCTTCCTATACAGGGTTGCAGACTTGGATTACACTTATCTGACCCTGATCCCGCATCATTCTCTCCCTTCCTCTCCAGCCCTTTGGACCATCCTGTCTTACCCCTTGGGCGTGACTCAGGTTCACAGCACCTGCGTGCAGAGCTGCGGCCGAAGATGTGGTCCCCATCCCCGTTTCCACATTCGTCACCTTCTCAATGCAGCCCCCCCACCTTCCTCACCGAGGCCCTCAGCAGATGTCTCTTTCTTCTGCTTCACACAATGCATACCCTCCAAGAACATTCATCATCCTGCTGGGGCCCCAGGGCTTTGTCATGGGGATGGGAAATAACACAGTTGTGAAATCATGAAGACGAGTGTGAGGGGTGGGAAGCAGCCCATTCATCGTCTCCCAGGGATGACACAGACATAAAGATCGTGTGTTCGGAGAGAGGGTCGCAGTGCGACAGCACAGGCAGGAAAGGTTCCAGAGCAAATGGCATCTGAGACATCATCATGCGGCGGGGCTCACACTTTGGGGAAAGACATCCGTTCATTCATTCATCAAATCTTTATTATGCTCCAGGTCCTGTGCTGAGTGCTGGCTATGCAGCAGTGAACAAGCTCCCTGGGGAAGTCAGACAACAGTTCAGTCTGTGTTTGGACCGCGGGCCGGGACAAGGGCTCCACAGGACTAACCAGGCTGCTGGGACAGAGGGTCCAGGAGACGGGGAGCGCATCAGGAGCAGCTGGGGGAGCAGGTCTCAGGTAGGGAAGCCCTTTTCGAGCATGAGGAACACAGAGAAGCCGATGGTGCTGGAAGACAGTTTTTCTATGTTAACTCAAGAATTAAATTATTCTGAAACACCTAACGGTTTGAGGTGGAAATTCACAAAATCTGTATGAACCATTCTATATTGTATTCACCCCAAATACTGAAAATGAACTTTTAAAAATTTGATTGAAATATGGTTGATTTACAGTGTTGTGTTACTTTCTGTGTTTCATACACACATATAACTGAACTCTCACTCCATCCGCCCCACCCTCCATGGCAATCATGATTCTGTGTCCGTGAGTTTGTTTCCGTTCCTTAGGTAAGTTCACTTGTGTCGTATTTTTGATTCTATATATAAGTGATATCATATGGTATTGGTCTTTGTCTGACTTACTTCACTTAGTATGATCATCTCTAGGCCCATTCACGTTGCTGCAAATGGCATGATTCTGAAAATGAGCTCTCGTTCATTTTCAGTAATGCTGACCCTGTGTGAGTGCCTACTGCCCAGCAGGCTCTGTGCTGTCTGCCTTCATCTTCATTTAATAGCTCTCGTGATACTAATAACAGCCCTATGTGGTGTGCCCTACTCACAGGTAAGAAAACTGTCACAGGCACACATCGTCCAAAGTCACATGGCTGAGGAATGGCAGATGAGGCTCAAAACCATGCCTGGGCTCAGTCATCACACCATCTCTCACATCTTTCTCTAAGGCCCGTGGAGAAGGGCAGTTACATCAAGAAGCATGTCTGTACTCCAATCGCTTCACTATTTCCAAGTTCTATGATCTCAAAAAGTACTCAGAACAACGGTTCAGGCTACAGCCTCAGGAGGCTCACCATCCCGGCGCCCTGCTGGTTCCACTTCTGATTCTGAACCAAAGGATTTCTTCCTCATCTCCTGTCACTTATCATGTGTTCAAGGGTCTCAGTTTCACCTGTAAAATGGGCTGCTGTGAGTCTTCAAGTGGGTAGGGAGGCTTCTTAGACCTTCCCCATCTTTCCCCTCTGATACCAGAAGGTGTCAGAGGCCCAGAGGAAGCAAAGCTGCTCATTAGGACTTAGTCACACCGTTTCCCAGAGACCGCCCATTTCTAAAAGCAAAGTGCTGAACTGCCAGACTCTTAGGGTGGGAAGCAGATGGCAGACAACTGTCTGGAGCGTGGAAACCCACGTCTCCCGACTCCTATGCGGTACCTCCCCCGGCACAGGCTGCCTGGTGTCATCTGGGGACAGGCAGGCAGCAGTCATGAGCTGGGCCACAAAAGGGGCAGGGTGGCCATCAAGCATCTGACAGCCCCAACCAGCGGGCAGCCGTGTGTCTGCCACCTGCAGCCTTGGTCTGCGGGGGCTGCGGACTCATCACTGCCCCATCTCCACCTTCGGCATCCTGGCCCCATGTTCTCTTTTTAATACATTCATTTGGCCATGCCAGGCCCTAGTTGCAGTACGTGGGACCTTGGAGCTTCACCGTGGCATGTGAGCTCTTAGATGCAGCATGTGGGATTTCATGGATCCTGGGGCCCCTGCGCTAGGAGCACGGAGTCTTACTGGCCTCTACTGCTTACCCTCAGTGGGAGAGGAAAGGTTGAAAACTGTCTTCAGACTGGGAGGTGGCAGGGTGTGAGGCCACAGCATCTGGAAGGTCTTTGTTTGGGGTTAGTCTACCTGATGTGTCCTTGGGGGGACAAGGAGCAGTGAATTTTTTTTTTTAATATTTATATTATTATTTATTTATCTGGCTGCACCAGGTCTTAGCTGCAGCATGTGGGATCTTCAGTTTTGGCATGACAACTTTTCGTTGTGGCACTTGGGATCAAGTTTCCTGTCCAGGGATCGAACCCAGGTCTCCTGCATTGGGAGCCTGGAGTCTTAGCCACTGGACCCCAAGGGCAGTCCCTGGGCAGTGAACCTTCATTCTGCTCAGTGGCTTTCCCAATCTGACTCAGACCTTGGCCATCACACGATTACTGCCTGGGTGCTGGAAACGCTGCCCTGGCCTGACACTTGCGATCGGAGCTCACAGGGCCTCCAGAACTGCCTCCTTCCCCTAGCCTGCCTCTTACGGGCTTTCTAGAGAGGCAGTATGGTTGAGTGGTTAATGGGAACTGTTTAGATGAGATCCCATCTCTTCTGTGAGATCTGGGCAGGTCATTGAACCCCTGTGGGCCTCTATTTCCTCCTCTGTAAGGTGGATTTAGCCATGGGCTCCCCTTTGGAGAGTTGTGATGAGAACACACAGCTGGTACTTAGAAGGCACAAGGCTTGTTATACAACGGTTAGCTCTTGTGATTATTACAATTACAAATGTTCATTCTCCTGTGGTCCTCTTCCTCAACTCCTGTCACACTCTGCACCCCCAGAGGGCTCTATGGGACACTTGGGACAAGTGACAGGCACACCTCTGAGGGCCGGGCAGCACTGGCACTCAGGACAATGCCTGGTAAGGTGGGCACTTGGTATATATGTACTGAATTAGTGAATGCAGATTTCTGCAGGATGCCTAGGATCTAGCAGGAGTGGGTACTCAGTATTTTCCCTAAGGGGTTAGTTTTGTTTTTTTAATTTATAGGCAAGACTGTGCCCCTCAACCTGCCTTTCAAAGGCTTTGTGCTCACATAGCTAAGACTTGGGATCAGAACCCTGCCTTTGCTTACGGCCATGTTCCAATTAGTGCCACAGCCTGTCTAGAGCCTCATTTTCCTGAGAATAATAATAATGCCCAATCCTAGGTCAAAATGAATGAGATGGCACAGGAAATGTGCCATGAGCTTCACAAAAGAAAACCTCACTATAATTATTACCATAAAGCATCATTATTTAACATGTAACCCAAAACGCATCGAGTCAATGGGGCTGTTCATTTACTGAAGATCAAGGATTCCCTTGTTTAGTTCCCTTCCCAGAGGCAAGGGTACAGTGTTCTTAACTAGCTCTCTGAAGAAAAAGCAAATCCACTTACTCACTGCCGGTTTCAAATGCAGAATGAACAGATCTGTTCTCTTCTCCTCACCAGCTTAAGTAAAACTTAGTATGTATTCTGAACACTGGACACAGTTTGGAAGAGATTCCAGGGCTTCCTTGCTTGTATGGTTAACTGTTAGAGATCTGGTGAGGAAAGTCTTACAAATTGGGCTGTCTTCCCCGCAGGGAGGCGTCCTGAACACGGGCGTGGCCATCCCATTGTGGTCCCCAGTGGCTGCGCTGTGCACACCAGGAGTCCAGCCACAAGCAGCTGTCAACCTTCTACACACTCCTTAAAAACCACTCAGGTGTCAATCGACCTTGCCCACAGGACTGCAGCTTCTGCTTGCTTCCAAATTCAGCCATCTGAAAAAATCTTGTCATTATGCTTTAAAAGTGACTTACGCTTCATTTTCTGCACAATATGTACCATGAGAATCCAGAATCTTCGTATTAAGATGAAGCTAACAGCAGTTTAGTAAGGGCTGCAGGACTCAATAGCATCCTTGATTTTCCAAGGTGGGCTCAATAGGACAGAAGCAAACAAGAGACAGCAGGAAAAAGAAAAAGTTGGCAACAAGAAGGCTTGAAACAGGAGGGAAGCGGGCAGGGCACAATCTTTAAAAGAACGACATAGCTCGAGGACAAGACAGGCTAACTAGAACCAAATAGGTCCAAGATGGTGAACAAGGTGACTTCCACCAGACCCTGAGCCTCAGTATATACACACTGTAACACATCAGTAAGATAAATGACACGCCTATAGGTGCGGGGAACTGGGACACTTCCACAAAGGTCAAACAGTGGGCCATGACCCAGGGCCCGGAAGTCCCCAGCTGTTTCCCAAAACACCGAAGAACTGATGCTTCCAAACTGTGGTGCTGGAGAAGACGCTTGAGAGTCCCTTGGACAGCAAGGAGATCAAACCAGTCCATCCTAAAGGAGATCAGTCCTGAATATTTATTGGAAGGACCGATGCTGAAGCTCCAATACTTCGGCCACCTGTGTGAAGAGTTGACTCACTGAAAAAAGACCCTGATGCTGGGAAAGATTGAGAGCAGGAAGAGAAGGGGATGACAGAGGATGAGATGGTTGGATGGCATTATGAAATCAATGGACGTGTGTTTGAGCAAACTTGGGGAGATAGTGAAAGACAGGGAAGCCTGGCGCGCTGCAGTTCACAGGCTTGCAAAGGCTGACATGACTGAGTGACCGAACAATTATTCCTCCAAGTCATTAGCCTATGAAATCACACACTCCTATAAAAACTGACAACCTCATGCCTTGGTGCAGCTCTTGCCTTCTAAGGTGAAGGCATTTCTAAGGTGAACACTTCTAAGGTGGCTTACACTCTGTGAAGTGTGTTTCTCTCTAAATAAATCCACTTCTTATCTATCACATTGCCTCTCATTTAATTCTTTCTGTGATGAGACATCAAGAACCCAAGCTTCATTAAGTCCTGTGAGCAGGTGTGATCTCAGTTAAAAGACTGTGGGCAAGTAAGTCCCAATCTGAGTTACACCATTTCAGGCTGGGGACTTCCTCACTGCAGAACTTCTCAGAGCTTAGTGTATTATTATGTATTGTGACCCTCTAACAGAAGATTATAGAGTACACAATCCTCAAGTTTGTTGGACCAGAAATCATTTTTCATTCCCCTTGCCTCTAAGCCAATATCTCAAGGAATTATAAAAACTGCTTATTAGCATAGCAAACTTTCCCACAAAATAGGCCTTTTTGCCCTCTATCAACTAAAAAATAAATATTACTCTCATTTCTTTGTAAACAGCCAGAGAAATATTACTCTTGCCTCCCCAAAAGTATGGGAGGCAGCCAGAAGGCACTGGAGTCTTTATTCTGACCCAAGACATCCTCTTTAGTTGTTGCTGTTTTTTAATAGTCTGTCCTCTTAGACCAAAGTCATTTGAAGGAATAATCAGAGTAATTGGTCACTGGCAAGTGAGTCTCCTACAAATACAATTTGGCTGACTGGGGTTGAGGTGTTGGTGGAGTGCTGTTTGAAGTGGCAGAGGATTATGGCACCAAAAGCCTGCAAATATCACCCACTGCATTAGCTGAATTGTATCCAGGAGGGTCTGCCCCACCCAGCCAGGCCCTTGGGCCATAAGTTCATGGAGTTTGCTGGGCAGATGTTGTCTTTGTCAGGTGACCTCATCTGGAAAAGGCTGCTAATTGTTTGCCCACTGTCCATTCTCACTTTCTTTCATATATTTGAAGCCCTGATTTTTAAATGGATCGAGGAATACCTAGGATTCATTTCACAAGTTCTCTTGCAGCAAGCTGTGGCCAGAGACTATGTTTCCACCAATGAGATGTACACAGAAACACTGAGTGATGGCTTCCAGGAGATCTTGTTTTGTTTCCCCATCTTTTACTTCAAGCCCTTCCCTTCCTCCTGGTTAGAATGTGGGAAATGGCTGGTACTCAAGCAGCCCTTTTGGTCCATGAGGTGGAAAACAGTTACTGAGGGTACCCAAGAAACATAAGCAGTGGAGCCCTAGACTCTGACAGTTTTATGAACTGGACTGTTCACCTCTGGATTCCTTTTATCTGAGAGAGAAATATATTTTCCTCTTGATTAAGCTATTGTGGATTTTCTGTAACAGTGGAATTAAATCTTAACTATACTTATTATAAGTAGATAGTGCCTAAAATATTTTTATATTAAGTAGGTAGTAGATATTAATAAGTAGATTAATAAGTAGATAGTGCCTAAAATATTTTTCATTGATAAATAATTTTAAACTTACAGAAAAGTGGCATGCCTATGACAGCGAATTCTGGTATATATTTTACCCAGATGTACCAATTTGTTAATATCTTGTCACATCTCTTGGTCTCATTATCTCTTCATACACACACACACACACACACATACACACAATTTTTAGCTATTTGAGAAGGAATCATGGACATCATGCTCCTTTTTTCTTAAATACTTCAGTGTGAACAAGGCTCCCACATAACCATAGTCACCAAAGTCAGGAATTTTATTATTGGTAAAGTGCATGCATGCTAAGTCCCTTCAGGACTCTTTGTGACCCTATGAACTGAAGGGATTCTCCAGGCAAGAATACTGGAGTGGGTTGCCATGCCCTCCTCCAGGGGATCTTCCTGATCTAGGGATCAAACCCACATCTCTTACATCTCCTGTATTGGCCAGTGTGTTTTTTACCAGGAGCTCCATCTGGGAAGGGCTACTGGTACAGTACTATTATCTAATCTACAGTTCATATTCCAATTTTACCAACTGCCTCAATAATGTGTTTCCCAGTCCAAGATTCAATCAGAATCATATATTTATTTGTCACATCTCAGATAACCATTTTTTAAGGGAGTATTTCTCAAAAAAAAAAGAAAAAAGAAAAATTCAAATTAAAAAGAAATCAGATTATTTGCATATCCATTCAGCTTACCACTACCATTTGCCACTACCACCTCTTTACTAATTCACAAATCTGCCATTCTCCTATGTCAAGCTCGATTCTAGACCTCTGCTTTCTGCCATCTTTCCCTGTTGCTATAACAATGGGCATGAATGTCCTGGCTGAATCTCTCAAGAATATCAACAATGCTGAAAAGAGAGGCAATTGCCAGGTTGGCTTATCAGGCCATACTCCAAAGTCATCATCAGGTTTCCAACTGTGATGATGAAGCATGGTTCATTTTGGTTCAGTCACTCAGTTGTGTCCGACTCTTTGCGACCCCAAGCACTGCAGCATGCCAGGCCTCCCTGTCCATCAGCAACTCCTGGAGCTTGCTCAAACTCGTGTCCATCCAGTCGGTGATACCATCCAACCATCTCATCCTCTGTCGTCCCCTTCTTCTCCTGCCTTCAATCTTGTCCAGCATCAGGGTCTTTTCTAATGAGTCAGTTCTTTGCATCAGGTGGCCAAAGTATTGGAGTTTCAGCTTCAGCATCAGTCCTTCCAATGAATATTCAGGACTGATTTCCTTTAGGATTGACTGGTTTGATCTCCTACCCGTCCAAAGGACTCTCAAGAGTCTTCCCCAACACCACAATTCAAAAGCAGCAATTCTTCGGTGCTCAGCTTTCTTTATAGTCCAACTCTCACATCCATACATGACTGCTGGAAAAATCATAGCTTTGACTACATGGACCTGTGTCAGTAAAGTAATGTCTCTGCTTTTTAATATGCTGTCTAGGTTGGTCATAGCTTTTCTTTCAAGGAGCAAGTGTCTTTTAACTTCATAGCTGCAATCACCATCTGCAGTGATTTTGGAGCAAAAAAAAAAAAGGTCTCTCACGGTTTCCATTGTTTCCCCATCTATTTGCCATGAAGTGATGCGACCGAATGCCATGATCTTAGTTTTTTGAACGTTGAGTTTTAAGCCAACTTTTTCAGTCTCCTCTTTCACTTATATCAACAGGCTCTTTAGTTCTTCTTTGCTTTCTGCCATAATGGTGGTGTCAACTGCATATCTGAGGTTACTGATATTTCTCCCAGCAAACTTGATTCCAGCTTGTGGGCTTCTTCCAACCCAGAGTTTCTCATGCTATACTCTGCATATCAGTTAAATAAGCATGGTGACAACATATAGCCTTGATGTACTCCTTTTCCTATTTGGAACCACTCTGTTGTTCTATGTCCAGTTCTAACTGTTGCTTCCTGACCTGCATACAGATTTCTCAGGAGGCAGGTCAGGTGGTCTGGTGTTCCCATCTCTTTCAGAATTTTCCACAGTTTATTGTGATCCACACAGTCAAAGGCTTTGGCATAGTCAATAAAACAGAAATAGATGTTTTTCTGGAACTCTCTTGTTTTTTCGATGATCCAGCAGATGTTGGCAATTTGATCTCTGGTTCCTCTGCCTTTCTAAATCCAGCTTGAACATCTGGAAGGTCATGGTTCATGTTTTGTAGAAGCCTGGCTTGGAGAATTTTGAGCATCACTTTGCTAGTGTGTGAGATGAGTGCAGTTGTGCAGTAGTTTGAACATTCTTTGGCATTGGAATGAAAACTGACCTTTTCCAGTCCTGTGGCCACTGCTGAGTTTTCCAAATTTGCTGGCATATTGAGTGCAGCACTTTCACAGCATCATCTTTTAGGATTTGAAATAGCTCAACTGGAATTCCATCACCTCCACTAGCTTTGTTCGTAGTGGTGCTTCCTAAAGTCCACCTGCCTTCACATTCCAGGATGTCTGGCTCTAGGGGAGTCATCACACCATCATGGTTATCTGGGTCATGAACATCTTTTTTGTATAGTTCTGTGTATTCTTGCCACCTCTTCTTAATATCTTCTGCTTCTGTTAGGTCCATACTATTTCTGTCCTTTATTGTACCAATCTTTGCATGAAAAGTTCCCTTGGAATCTCTAATTTTCTTGAAAGGATGTCTAGTCTTTCCCATTCTGTTGTTTTCCTCTATTTCTTTGTATTGATCACTGAGGAAGGCTTTCTTACCTTCCTTGCTATTCTTTGGAACTCTGCATTCATATGCTTATATCTTTCCTCTTCTCCTTTACCTTCAGTTTCTCTTCTTTTCTCGGCTATTTGTAAGGCCTCCTCAGACAGCCATTTTGCCTTTTTGCATTTCTTTTTCTTGGGGATGGTCTTGATCACTGCCTCCTGTAGAATGTCATTAACTGTAGAATTCATAGTTCTTCAGGCACTCTATCAGATCTAATCCCTTGAATCTATTTGTCACTTCCACTGTGTAATCATAAGGGATTTGATTTAGGTCATACCTGAATGTTCTAGTGGTTTTCCCTACTTTCTTCAATTTAAGTCTGAATTTGGCAATAAGGAGTTCATGATCTGAGCCACAGTCAGCTCCCGGTCTTATTTTTGCTAACTGTATAGAGCTTCTCCACATTCAGCTGCAAAGAATATAATCAATCTGATTTTGGTGTTGACCATCTGGTGATGTCCATGTGTAGAGCCTTCTCTTGTGTTGTTGGAAGAGGGTGTTTGCTATGACCAGTCGTTCTCTTGGCAAAACTCTATTAGTCTTTGTCCTGCTTCATTCTGTACTCCAAGGCCAAAGTTACCTGTTACTCCTGGTATCTCTTAATTTCCTACTTTTGCATTCCAGTCCCCTATGATGAAAAGGACACCTTTTTTGGGTGTTAGTTCTAGAAGGTCTTGTAGATCTTTATAGAACCATTCAACTTCAGCTTTTTCAGCATTACTTGTTGGGGCATAAACTTGGATTACTGTGGTATTGAATGGTTTGTCTTAGAAACGAACAGAGATCATTCTGTCATTTTTGAGATTGCACCCAAGTACTGCATTTGAGACTCTTTTGTTGACTATGAGGGCTACTCCATTTCTTCTAAGGGATTCTTGCCCACAGTAGTAGATATAACGGTCATCTGAGTTAAATTCAGTCATTCCAGTCCATGTTAGTTCGCTGATTCCTAAAATGTAGATGTTCACTCTTGTCATCTCCTGTTTGACCACTTTCAATTTACCTTGAATCATGGACCTAACATTCCAGTTTCCTATGCAATATGGTTCTTTTTAGCATCAAGCTTTCCTTCCATCACCTGCTGCTGCTGCTAAATCACATCAGTTGTGTCCGACTCTGTGCGGCCCCATAGACAGCAGCCCACCAGGCTCCCCCGTCCCTGGGATTCTCCAGGCAAGAACACTGGAGTGGGTTGCCATTTCCTTGTCCAATGCACGAAAGTGAAAAGTGGAAATGAAGTCACTCAGTTGTGTCCAACTCTTCGCACCCCATGGACTGAAGCCTACCAGGCTCCTTCGTCCATGGGATTTTCCAGGCAAGAGTACTGGGGTGGGGTGCCATTGCCTTCTCCTCCTTCCATCATGTCACATCTAAAACTGAGCATTGTTTTTGCTTTGGTACCAACTCTTCATTTTTTCTGGTGTTATTTCTCCACTCTTCTCCAGTAGCATATTGGGCATCTACCGACCCGGGGAGTTCATCTTTCAGTGTCTTATCTTTTTGCCTTTCCATGCTGTTTATGGGGTTCTCAAGGTAAGAATACGGAAGTGGTTTGCCATTCCCTTCTCCAGTGGACCACGTTTTGTCACAACTCTCCACCATGTTTCTGAGAACTCTCAGAAGCATGGTAACATTGGCTAATTTGAAATCATCGATGATCACAGGGCTGGGAGAATTGTTGTGAATCTCACAGGCAGGCTGAGTAAGGGTGGAATGGTCAGCCACAGATTTGATGTACACCTCAAAGATCCAGAAAAATGCCCAAACAACCTTCTCCCATCCCATCAGTTTGGTTTCATTGTACTGACAACCTCAGCTGACATCATGGACCAGGAAGAAGCAAGATGAAAACACACAGGAGCGGAAGTCCTTGGATTCTTTTTCTAGGGATGTAATACATCCAAAGAAAATGCCTCAGAGGACCAAAAAATATTATAGACCCCTGAACACAGCAGCACCCACTCACCCCCACCTCATCCCAATGTGATACCCTAGATCTACCATCCAGGTCACAGCAAGGCCATGGTAACTGCAGTGTTAGAAATTCTCACAGACGGAGTGTCAAGAGAGGAGATCACCCCATTACGCACACCATTTCCAATAACCGCCTAATGGACTCAATACACTGGACTAATACCTAATGGACTCAATAACAACTGCAATTGTTATTGCAGAGGCTCTTGACAAAGAGGTGGGAACGGGGATCCTTTAAGCCTCCTGGAGGTAACCGGCCATTAAACAGTTGTCTGAGCTTTGTTCAGATGTAGCAGCGATCAATATCTTGAATGCATTTGATAAGGTTGACTTAGGAGGCATGATTTATTCGTCCTTGAGGGTTTATCTCCACTGTATCTGTCTCTCTAGCAAGAATCTCACTTGCTGACAGCTCATCGCTGATGTACAGCAGCACTCTCTGCACCTTCACGGGGCTTATTCTTTAGGTACCAGTCAGTTCCTTGCATTTTATATAAAGAAAAGACAGGATTTTTAAAATAATGAAATTTATTAAAAGGTATAGGTGGGTATATTACTAAAATAATCGCCCTGTTCCCAGGAAATAGTTCCTGAGGAATCAGAGTGGTAGTGGGCTGGCCACCACCTTGTAGGGAGGCTGGTGACCTGATAAACAGACTGACAAGGACTCCCTCCCTCGGACACCCTGGAGGATCCTGCCGATGAACCAGGGAAGCCCCACCCCTAATGATAACCCGACAAGCCTAGGAGACACATAGGCACTGTCTGTCTCCATTGAACTTGGGTCTCAGGCTGAAGCTGGAAAAGATAGGGGTGGAGGGGGAGGGTTGCCTTTCTGGCAAATGAAAGGCACTGACCGCACTTTCGGGCCGACCACCAACGGCATCATCGCTGTCACATTGTCAAACTGCAGCTTCACTGATGCAGCGTCACCGGATGGGCGAGCAGACGGTGAGTGCAGATGTCTCCCTGAGAAGGAGGCTGCCCTCACAGCAGTTTCTGCGGTAGCCGCAGAGAGGGCACCCCGGACGGCTTTGAGGGGAGCAGGAATCTGAGCTGGAAGGTGGAGAAAGGAGGGGTGGCGGGCTGCTCACATCTGTGACCTGGCACTTCCAGGTCTGATTTTCCTGAGACCACCGTGAGAATGTGTCACCTGCATTCCTTTCCTAGGGCTTTGAACTTGACGATGGAGCCATCGGCGTTCTGCCTTCTGTCCCGGTCCAGCTGTAGCCCCACTGAGACGCTGCTGTATCCCCCACACTGGATACAGGGCGGGCACACGGAAGCCCTTCATACACATCTGTGTGCTGGAGGAACAATTATGAGCTAACCCAGAATCCCATCAACAGAGACACTGTCCCAGAGGATACTGGGAGTGAAGAACCCCTGACAGCTGGGCACCACCAATACCCTCTAGGAAGTGTTTCCAGAGTCAGTTAAAAATCACTGAGATGAGCAGACTTTCCTGGTGGTCCAGAGGTTAAGGATCCACCTTCCAATGCAGGGGACATGGGTTCAATCCCTGGTTGGGGAACTAAGATCCTACACGCCTTGGGGCAACCAGGCCAGCATGTCACAATGACTGAGCCCAGGCGCCACAATGAGAGGAGCCCACGCACCTAAGAAGAGCCTGGGCACCGCAACACAGACCCAGTGCAGCCAGATGAATGAACCCCAAAAACAAGCGCCTGTTACTCTAAGCAAAAACACTGGGATGAGAAGAATTCCTTGGTGGTCCATTGGTTAAGACTCCATACTTTCACTGCAGAGGATGAGGCGTGGGTTCCATCCATAGTCAGGAAACTCAAGTCTTGCATGCCGCACAATATGGTAAAAAAAAAAAAAAAGAAAGAAAATCACCATAATGAAACAAATTCCCTGGTTTCTAGGGGAAAATAGAAAAGAAAAAGGAAGGGAAGGAGGGAAAAAAGGGGAAGGAGGAATGGGAGGAAGGAAAGAAGGAAAAAAGGAAGAAAAAAGAAAAAGTAAGTTACTAAAAATAGAGTCATGGGTGGGGGTATAAGAGAAAAAAAAACACGAGACAACCAAACGCAATGTGCAGGTAAGTTCCATTCTGATTCCACAAACTAAGGTATTAAAGAATGCTTTTGTGAACTTCCCTGGTGGTCCAGTGGATAAGAATCCACTTGCCAGGGCAAGGGATATGGGTCCCATCCCTGGTCCGAGAAGATTCCATATGCCAAAGTCAACTTAAAAGCCTGTGAGCCACAACTCCTGAGACTGCATGCTGAACTACTGAAGCCCGTGTGCCTGGAGCCTGCGCTCTGCACAAGAGACGCCACCGCAGAGAGAAGCCCATGGACACAGCTAGAGAGCGGCCTCTGCTCGCTGCAGCTGGAGAAAGCCCGAGCACAGCAACGAAGACCAGCACAGCCAAAAAGAAATAATCAATAAATGCCTTTGTGACAATCAGCTTGAAGTATCAGATGATATTAAAATATTATTGCTAATGTGATTAGGTATGATAATTACATGGTAATTATGAGGTTGTTTTTATAAGTCTTTGCTATTTATACTGAGCATTTATAATTGAAATGAGCTACCTCGGATTCACTTTAAAATATATCAGCAAAGAACAAAACTCAAACAGGGGCTCTGTATCCACCTAGAGGGGTGGGATGGGGAGGAAGATGGGAGGGAGTTTTAAAAGGGAGGAGATATATGTATACTGATCCATGTTGAGGTTTGACAGAAAACAGCAAAATTCTGTAAAGCAATTATCCTTCAATAAAAATAAATTAATTTAAAAAATTTAGCAGCAAAAACCAAAACAGCAAAAAGTTGGCAGGGAATGGACAAGGCTGGCAAAATGTTGCTAATTATTGACACTGGGTTTGAATTTAGGTAGGTTCATTATACTATTCTATGTTTTGTAGAAAGAAATTTACTTTTTATGTAACTTTGAAACCTTTCAAAAGAAAATTATTTTACAAGCAGAACTAACAACTCCAACCCCTGAACCAAGATGTACTGTTTTCCTTCTGTTAGCTAATTTAATGCATGTTTACTGAAACTCTATGTGAAAAGCATTGAGGTAGGAACTGTGAGGGATACAGAGCTACGTAAAACAAGATCAAATATCAAATATGTATAGGGTACATACCTCTGATGGCTTATATTTGAGCACAGAAAACCCTGACTCTTCCCAGAAGCTGGGTATGCTCATCTGTAGCCAGCAGCCTCCATTCTAAAGCTAGCCACACCCCTTACTAGTCAGGCCATCCTGGACAAGCCACTTACCTTTCCTAAGCCTCCATTTCCTCGTTGATAAAAAGCTATTAATGGTGAGCTGGTTATGAGTATTAAATAAGTGTATTAGCCACGTGTAGCCATTAAGTAAGTATTAGCCAAGTGTCTGCTTAGGATCTGGTTAGAGCAGCCTGCCAGTAGCTCTCTGAGCCATCAGAAGAAAGTGTCCGTTTCTCAGGGCCATGAACAGGGGTGAAGGACTTGGCTGGTCTTAGCCTCTTGCGTAGGGCTCAATCTGTGCCTCATATGTGGGGCCTCTGAAGACGTTTCCCAGACCCACTGTGATTCCCATCAAATTTCCCAGAAGGAAGGAGAGCTCCAGAGCGTGCCTACAACTGAGCTTGTGGAAGAATGTGCTTAGCACTCAAAAAGCAGATGGTTGGCGCTGACCAACTCCTGTTTGGTGGCTGTTGCAGCAGGATAGCTGGGTTGAGAAAAAACTACTGCCAGCAGATGCTTCTAAACGAACTACCCACAAAGCCACTCTTCTTCCACCACCAGCCTTCACCTCGCTGAGCTGAGGTCCTGTTAAACATGCCATTGCTAGTGCTCAATCCTCCTCATGCATTTTAAAACTGTGTTTTCATTTCTCCTCAATGATGGCAACAGGAATAGTGACTAATGTATTTATGTAGATTAATTGCTTGTTTCACTGGGAATGAAAGTTACTTTATCCTTGGGCCTGATTACACCTTGTTTTGTCTCCTCTTTCTTCTTCCTCCTTCTCCCCAACCCTTCCCCCGCCTCCACTTTAATTAAAAGGCAAAGAGTGTTAACACCACCAATCAAGCCATTCACTTCAGCATGTATTTTGCTACGTGGTGGATTGAAATGTACCAGCCACATCCCAGCTGCAGGCACCATTAGTGCCTCCGCGGTCACACAAACGCTCATCTGTATTGGAGATGCAGATGAAGCTAGAGCCTGCCTGAGGGGATGCCTTTGTGCAGAGACACGTGCCTCATCCGAACAAAGCCCTGGGCTGGAGGGGAAATGTACACGGCTCACGTGCACCGGATTCAGGCACAGACAGACATGTCTGCCACATGCAGACATCTGGGAGTCAGAAATTCAAATCCATTGCAGACTATCTGGAAGGCTGGATGAATACTTCACAAGGTTGGTGCTTTTGTCAGTGTTATGACCCAGGATTATAAGGAGCCTTCATTAATATTAACATCTTTACAAATACTATGAGTTAGGACTATCTTTTCTAGTAAAATGCCCTATAAATAAATATATATTTGTATACATCTATGGACCTTCCTTGGTGGCTCAGACAGTAAAGAATCTGCCTACAATGCAGGAAACCTGGGTTTGATCCCTGGGTTGGGAAGATCCCCTGGAGAAGGGAACGGCAACCCACTCTAGTACTCTTGCCTGGAGAATTCCATGGACAGAGGAGCCTGAGGGCTACAGTCCACGGGGTTGCCAAGAGCTAGGCAGGACTGAGTGACTAAACATACACACACACACACACACACATCTATAAATTTTGGATTTCATCAGAAGAATGACATAAAAAAATGCTTCCTCAAACAGTCAAGTGAAAATAAACTCAAATTCACACACTAAGGTAGATCGTAATAGCACAGCATATCACACAGGTTTTTTTGTTTTTTTTTTTTTTCCCACTCCAAGAGGCATGGGGGATCTTAATTCCCTGAGCAGGGACCAAACCCACAGCCCTTGCAGTGGAAGCACAGTTTAGCCACTGAACCACCAGGGAAGACCCACAGAGTTTTTCTTTGAGTAGTCCAACTACTAAGACTATTGCCTTCCAGATAACAAGTATAGGGATAATTTTAAACAGCAAACAAGAAACGGAAAATCTATACTGTAGTGTGTGAGTCTGTTTTCTGAGCCATGCCACTCACAATGACACAATTCTTCCAAGAATCTGCCTGAAATATTGACTCTGTGTCATGAATAGCAACCTCTCCACCCTTCAGTGTAGACTGATTTCTCGAAGAGAACAAAGTGCCTGCAATGCACAGAATTTATATCAACTGAAAATCTTTTAAAGAAGTTTGAGTAAGTGCTAGATTAGAACTGGAAAAACCAATAATTTGGGAATACCATTTAAAGATTTTTTAACGATGCAATTGAATCAATGACTGTATATCACTAGACTTTGTAATTCAAGAAACATTACTTTTATATCTTTAAGCCTATTAAACTGGTTTCATTTGAGAAAATGGAAAATGAACATTTTAAGTTCTTTCAAAGAAGTTTTCTATGGTTTTAATTTCAGTCAGTCATGATTCTCCACTAAGTGTATATTAAGGTCATTTTCTTCTAATTTTGTGCTTACCACTGCCAGTCTTTGGTCACTTTTTAGCCATATACATTTTTTCCTAGTTTCAAAAGCAAGTTCTTAGCAAAAACTCAACTATCATCTATTATCCTACTACAGAGAAATGATTACTAGACAATTTAGCATCATGTTATATGCTTTTCTAGTCAAACATATTATTAAAACAGTGATTATTAAAACAACACAATTCACAGTAATATATCATTTCTTTCACCTCCTACCAATAACATGTCATGGATAACTTCCCTTACGGAATTGTTTGGTTCTATAAGCCCAGTTTTCAGTGCATGGTTGCAGAGTATGCTGTTTTATAGATGTAGCATAACTTACTTAACCAACCTCTAATGTGGGTAAAACAATATCATAAACAAATGGGAAAAAATCCTTGTACAAACACCTTTTCAAAGTTCTCTTATTTAAAATGTTTTCTTTACATATAAGAAGTTTGCTATATATATATATATATATATATATATATATATATATATATATTATCATAGATAAATCAAAAATTAAGTAAGTGACAAAGAAATTGGCAAGTGAGCCTTAGAAAGTACATATTTTCATATTCTAGATTTCATTCAAACCCTTCGTATTTTCTACGGTTCTGAGCCAGAAAAGCTGCAGAAGAGAAATTCTAGGTGGAGGGGTTCAGGGCCACTTTCAGCGCTCAGCCTAGGCTCGCTGAGGGACAGAGCCCCAGGCCTGTCTCCTCCTTGAACTGGGTGGTTGGTGAGTTTGACCAAAGCCTGCCCGCATCTCCCCTCTCCTGCACTTTTCTGGGGGCAGTTGCTCTGCTTCCATTTTTACTGTGCTCAGTGTCAGCTTCTCTGCATCCCACAGTCACACCTTTCCCAGAAGTAAAAACAATTCAGCAGCTGAGGACTCACCCAGGATAATTCTAAGTATGGAGTATAGTGGTGAACTGGAAACAAACGACTTGTTAAAAATACTGCATATGAAAAACGAGTAAGATTTCAAAATAAATATTGTTTCCTTGCCATTTCGTTGCACTGCTTTTGATCCTTTTGTAACACAAAATTTTCATTCAGGGCTTCTTTCCATGTTGCAATTTGCCATTGCATCATCCTCAGGCCATGGTATATTTCTCAATAGGCTATTTGTTTGGAGACTTTTTCCTTTTCTTTTTGCCAAATTCTGTGAACAATGATTTAGTTCAGTGGGAAACTCCACACCATCTTTGCAGAAAGATCATGTGTGCAATTGTATTCCTTTGTGCTTTCATTGGTTTGGTTGTATAAGAGCAATCATTTTAAAAATATAAAATCAATAATTCAGGTTAAAGAGAAATAAAACCTCAGCATGCCCTGGGCATTGCACTGTTCACCTTTAGCATGGAGACATGAACTACAGGATTTAGGAAACTTGACCGAGATCACATAGCTAGTAACCATTGGAACCAAGATTTGTACCCAAACTTTCTGGCTGCAGAGTCCAAATTCTTAATATTATTATATGGCTAGTTCCACTACACACACCCAGCCCTGTGGCTAGGGAAAAAGTTAAAAAATTAATATTCACAAGGAGTATTTAATCTGAGGTCACCAGACAACTCCTGGGAGGTCAGAGCACACCAAACTGAAAGCTGAAGATTAAAATGAAGTCTGTACACTGAACTATAGGCACTCCAGATCCCATTCTTTTTCATGCTCTCAGAATGGTGGAAATTAATTGTATCTCTCCAAAGCAGAAGTATTCTTAGGAGATGTCGTCATAGAAAAAACTAAGTATTCCCATTAAAGAAAAATCCTTCCCATACTGCCTTTAGGAGTCGCTCAAAGAAAAACTTGGCTCACTGCCAGATCATTCTTCAAAGAAGGTCTACCAGTTACCAAACCCATCACACAAAGCCTGCAATCAAAGGTTTTAGAGGCTCACTTAATGGTGTGTGGACAGTCAAACTTCTCCAAACATGTGAGAACAGTCTGAAACAAACAAACAAATTGAAAAAATGGAACCCAGAGGCCACAGAAACAATACAGGGACTATAAAAAGGTTTAAAAAATCCACTGTATTTAATATCTTCCGAGCCAAACAAGGAGAGACTGCATCCATGAAATGACAAGGTATTTTCTCAAAAATTAAAAAAATCAAGAATGACACATTGGAAATTAAAAATTTGAAAACAAAGATCTCAGTAGAAGGAAAGATAAGAAAATCAGATCAATTTAAGTGGCGTGTTGTTCAGCTAAGCAGAGTTGTAGGAGAGAAAACAGGAGAAAATGAAACAGAAGGAGTTAGTTAAGTGAAAATAAAACACATTTTCTCAGAAATGAAAGGCATGAGTTTTCATATTAAAAAGGGCCAAATAATCAAAATAATTAATGAAAAAACACTCAGATCATGGCAAATCACTGTGAAAGAGCAGAATACATAGGAAGAAAAAACCCTGAAAGAGATGGAGAAAGGGAACAACAAAGGACTTTTCAGTAGCAAGAAAGGGTAAGGGAGGAGCCTTCAAAGTTTTGGGAGAAATTATTTTCAGGTAGGGATTTTATACCCAGCCAGACCATGAAACGCCTGGGTAGAATCAAGACATTTTCAGAGATACAAGGACTCAAAATGTACCTTGCACATACCCTTTCCTTAAAACCCCCTTGAGGAAAAAACAATTAAATCAAGAAAGAAAAAGATACTGGGGTCCAGGAAAAGAGAATCCAACATGGGAGAATCGACAGAAGCAAGTCCCTAAACAGCAGTTCACTGGGGGTGGAGAAAAACAAGAGAAACAAACAAAACAAAAACAGCCCAAACTGGAGTAGAATACAGACCATGTGACACATCTGCTGGAACAGCTGGAGAAGATATTAACAATAGGCTCATAGAAAACCTAAAGGAAAAAGTGCAGTGTTTATCAGCTCTGGGAGAAGGAAATGGCAACCCACTCCAGTACTCTTGCCTGGAAAATCCCTGGAAAATACAGAGGAGCCTGGTAGGCTACAGTCTGTGGGGTCACAAAGAGTCGGACACGACTGAGCGACTTTACTTACTTACTTAAGATGAAATGCAGCATATAACTATGTGGCTTGGGAGTGACAGCTTTATACGGTCTTTATACGATAAACAATGACTTAATGAAGACGTGTCCTATAGCTAAGCCATGGAGAAGGAAAGCAAGAAAACAGAGTGTAAGAGAGAAAGCTAAATTCTCATCTCCCGTGACTGAGAGTCAACAGATAATTCCCAAACTGATCAGTAAACAGCCGTGTGTGTGTGTGTATGCAAGACAATCTCGGGAAAAATATATGAGGGGTGAGTGATGTTGGTTGCCTGCAGAGAGGGAATTGTAGAGATTCAGGAGCAGGGTAAGGAGACTGTTCATTGTTTCTACCCTTTTTCTTTTGAATTTTGAACTATGTTGATATATTACCTTTTTCAATAAAGAAAAGAAATAATTAAAAGAGAAATAGCAGAAATAGGGTAATTTTTTAGAAACATGAAACAACTAATAGTAAAATGGTTAAGACTGTTCAAAGGGGTTGTTTTTAAGGAAGAGAACTGGGGGATGAGGTAAAAGGAAGATAAGAGACTGCTGTATTTATTATAGGTATAAGCTTTTAAAAATTCAATTTTATTTTTAAAATTGAGTGTATATATTTATATAAATAAAAAGTTAAAATAATTTTAGAATATGAGAACAACTATAGAGGTAAACTTGGTGAGGTGAAATAAAACTGGCTACAGTAGGAATTTATGCAGATGTCAACCCTGAGTGAGCAGAATGCTAATGTCCTTAATAAAACTTTTTTCTCTAATCACTTTTTGTCTGAAAAGGTGCAGTAGAAAGTTAATTTGTATGTGAATAACAAAAAGAAATACTACTTAAATCTCAAGAAAAGACATGTTCCTCAGCTTCTTCACTTTGCAGCACATTTTTAACATGTAAATCTAGAAAACTGATCCCAGAGTACATGACATGAGTTATGATTTTAGAGAATACATAGTCTACAAATTTCAGAGATCCACAGTAACCACCAAATTGCATTAAAACAACTAAAGAAAGTAGTCTTAAATATGACTATGTATACTTGGGCAACATAAAGGTTAATTTTTCCAATAGGTCTTGGAAAAGCTGGGTTCTTAACATGCTTTTAGGATTCTGACTCCTAAAAAATACTTACCCCTTAATTTGGAAAACATGGGACCTGTATCAACCACTTTAATTCACTTGATTCAGTGATAACTGATCACTTGGGTACAAGGGGCCCAAAAAAGTTTCTCTCAGAACCTTGGCATCAGAATCTGAGGTCTGTTGGAGCTACCCCACAGGAAGAAGAGCCCTTTTTATTAGCAAGATGTCATTTTAACTGAAGTCTGCAGTAAGAGACCAATGCCTGACATTCTACTCGCTTTACCACAGTCCAGAAACTGCAGCTTCTCATTCACTCATTGTGATGGTTAATTTTATGCATTAACCTGGCTGGGCCAAGTGTGCCCAGTCAAACATTCTGGGTGTTGCTACAACTGTTTTTTTTGGATGAGATTAACATTTTAATTGATAGAGTAAAGCAGATTGCTTTCCATACTGTCAGTGGGCCTCATCCAATCAGTTGAAGGACTGAATAGAAGAAAAAAGATGGACCCTCCTCCAAGTAAGAGAGAAATTTCAGGCAGACTACCTTTGGACTTATCTGCAATATTGATGCTTCCTGCCTGAGGGCTCTTACATGGACCATTGGCTCTCTCTGGGTCCCGAGCCTGCTTCCTCCCTACAGATTGGACTTACTGACCTCCATAATCATGTGGGCCAATTCCAATCAATCAATCAATATCCTATTGGTTGTGTTTCTCTGGAGAACCCTGACTAATACACTCATTCAAACAAATGTTTATTTAGCATATACTGTGTGCCAAGCAACAAGCTAAGTGCCAGGATAAACAGGTAAAACAATGGTCCTTATCCTTGGAAATTTAGAAATCTGACACTAATTATGACAATAAAAATTTCTCCTAACCAAGTGGCTCAGTGGTAAAGAAGCCACCTGCAAATGCAGGAGATATGGGTTTGATCCCTGGGTTAGGAAGATCCCCTGGAGGAGGAAATGTCAACCTACTCCAGTAATCTTGTCTACATGCTGCAATTACTGAAGCCCTCACACACTAAAATCCCATGGACATAGGAGCCTGGAGGGCTACAATCCATGGGGTTGCAAAGACTCGGACATGAGTGCCCAATAGTCAGTCATCCAAGAAACGTGTGGGACCTGCCTTGTAGTGGTTGGTTTATGAGAACTAGATGATTCAAAGAAAACCAGTACTGGTCTCGTCTATGAGAGTTCTTTGAGTGTGAACCATTCACTCATTCAGTTCAGTTCAGTTGCTTAGTTGTGTCCGACTCTTTGTGACCCCATGGACTGCAACACACCAGGCTTCCCTGTCCATTATTTTCACTCATTAGAGAACTCAAATGAAACCCAAACTGGGGAACAGAATATTCCAAAGGATTCTGCTCTGTCTGCTACTGTATATTTAAAGTCAGGCAGGTCTGAGTCAAACCCCTGTACCTTCTTCTTAGTAGTTGGTAACCTTGGAGAACTGATCCAACCTCTCTGACCTTCTAAGATGAGGACCAAAATATCTTCTCAAAGGATTCCTACTAGGACTCAACGGGATCACAGGTGCATGGTGACAAGGAGAGGGTCTGCTCTCCATCACATATGCTAATCCATAGAGGTTATCTTTTAATTTGCAGCGTTGGTGGATCTTTGATCCATCTCTGTGCTTGTAAAAGCAGTAGGGAGTGGTTATTAAAATCAGCTTGCAAAGTGTAGGATTACAGTTCTCATTCCAAAATTTTGTGTTGAGCTTTTTGAACAAAAGACCTATGTTAGTCCCAAGTACAACAAAATCTTTGTTACTCAGAAAACTAATGGGTGGGAAGTGGATGTCCAAAGAATCTGGTCAATGAAGAGTTAATTCACATTGGCAAGAAGATGTTGCCTGGTCTCTCTCTCTCTCCCTCCTGGGGAAACATAAACTCCAACAAAAGAAAAGAAAATGGATGCCTTTACTGTTTGTTAGGCAGAGAGCTGGCCCCCAGCCCCCCTCCCCCCTTTAAAAACAAAGCCTGGAATATAATCATCTTCTAGAAATCCCAATATTACCTCACAAGACTGATTTATTTTCCTTTGTGGAAGCTAATGACATCAGTGGCTTTTTTTTTTTCCCTCTTGATTATCTCAGAAATGCTTATTCCTAGGACCTTGGTGAGCAGGGAGAGTCAGATAACACAGTTTACTCCGCTTCAAGATTATGTTTAACAAAGACAAACTCAAAAGAATTAGGGAAAGGAAGGAGGGGAGGAGTAGGGAGCAAAATTTCAGAGAAACATTCCACTCAGAAGGGTTATAAAAACACTTTCAAAACCACAGTGTGAAGATAGCAAGTGACTCATATTCTAAAAAGTACACCCAACAATTCTGGAAAGTTGTAAAATAGAGATATAACAATGGAAACATATTGCTCATTGCCAAACCAAAAGCATAGTAGAGTTATAAATTTTACTTAAAAGAGCTAAAAATGAAGGGAACTGGGAAAATGTCCAAGAAGAATAGTATACTAGTTGAAATTAGTCAATCCTATATATTTAATAAAACTTTTTGAATATTGAATTTTCACAAGGTTCACCTGTCAAAGAAGTAATTGACAGAGTTTATCACATCATTAAACTCAGAGCTACTGTTAGTTCTCCAGAAAGGCTGGAGGCTAATACGATGCTCACCACAGAACACACAGGTTACTGACAAATCATCATGGATCAGAGTTTCTCAAAGATTTAGAGGAGTGTATTTACATTCTGGTTAATTTGTTCAAGTATTTTAAGTTTGAATCACAAACACAAAAAGGAAGGGAAAACAAATCCAAGCAGAGGTTCAAATGGTCATATAAGAATTTGTAATAATCTAGTGAGCTTTTTGTATAAGTGGTACAAGAAAGCTTCTTTTTCCTAAAAGATTCTACAGTGGTGCCATATTGTTTTGGGAACGAGTTCAAAGTCTTCCTTCTGATATTGAAGTTGGGTAGAGTCTCATCTTATGTCTTTCTTGTTGACAATAATCACTAAAGGTTAATTATCTGGGTGCCATGAACCATGCTGGACCCTTTATATCAATTTATTCCTTAAAATACTGCAGTGGTTGTCCCCACTCCTAGATGAGGAAACTGAGACTGTGGGTTATGCAAATTGCTCAAGGTCACACATCTTTGGGATACAAATCCTGATTATCTGCCTCCAGAGGGAAGGCCTGTTTTCTTTCTCTCCATTAACCATCCAAAATGAACAGCCAAAGTGAAAAGATGCTCAACATTGCCAGTCATCAGGGAAATGCAAATCAAAAGTATGAAATACTACCTCACAACTATCAGAATGTCCATCATCCCCACTACAAAAAAAAGAAAGAAAGAAAAGAAACAAGAAAGAGGAAGAAAGAAAAAACTCCTTCCAATAATTATGAACTATTCACCTTTAAAAAAAGAAAAGGAACACAACCAATTCTGGTTAAGCTGTGAAGAAAAGGTGACCCTCATACACTGTTAGTGGACAGTACATTGGTGTAGCCGCTATGGAAAAATAGTACAGAGGTTTCTCTAAACCCAAAAACAGAATAACATATGACCCAGCAATTCCATTCCTGGGTATATAGCCAGAAAAAACCAAAAACATTAACTCAAAAAGACACGTGCATCCCACATAGCCACTACTATATACAGTAGTCAAGATACGGAAGCAGCCACAGTGTCCACTAAGAGATGGATGTACAAATAAAACACGGTATATATACATATATATGTTAATGTGTCTATACATATACAATGGAATATTGCTCTGCCAGGAAAAAGCATGAAATTTTGCCACTTGCAGCAACGTGGATGGACTTGGAGGACATTATGCTGAGTGAAATAGGTCAGGGAAAGACAAATAGTGTATAAAATCACTTATATTTGGAATCTAAAAAGTACAACAAATGAGTGAATATAACAAAAAGGAAACACAGAAATAGAGAACAAACCAGTGGTTCCCACTGGGAAGAGGGAAAGGGGTAGGGACAAAAAAGGTGGGGGAATAAGAGATACAAACTATTAGGTGTAAAATAAGCTACAAGGATACATTATAGGGACTTCCCTGGTGGCCCAGTGGTTAATCCTCTGTGCTTCCGCTGCAGGGGGTATGGGTTAGACTCCAGGTGGGGAACTAAGATCCTCCATGCTGTGGCACAGCCCTAAACAGAAACGATTTTTAAAAAGGAGATATTGTACAACATGGGGAATATAGCCAATGCTTTATAGTAATTGTAAATGGAATATAACCTTTAAGACTTTTGAATCTCTATACTCTACATCTGTAACTTATACATATTGTACATGCAACTATACTTCAATTTTTTAAAGAAGTAAGCTGCCAAATCCATGACTTCTGAGCCATTACTTAAGCTGTCTGCCTTTACATGAAAAATATCTCCACCTTCTCTGCTTGCCTTTACAGTTCTAGACCATTCCTCAAAGCCCTGGAGCCATCACAGAGTCCACGATTATAACCACAAACATCAGTGTCCCCCTTTCTAGCCTTGGCATAGAACAAACTGTCTCTGTCACTGGTTCCCACATTTGATTACTCAGTCTAGCACTTCCCCTAACACTTTCTTCATTATACTGTTTGTTTTTGTGTGTATAAATCTTTCTTCTGAAAAAGATGGAAAGTTATCATATGTTTCCTTCTTTTTTCATACTTAGTGGGAGACACAGGGCAACTATTTCATAGATTTAATTTAAAATTTTCTGCATTTTGGCAACACTTAGAGATTACCATACTAGGTGAAGTAAATTAGAAAGAGAAAGACAACTACCATATGATATCATTTACATGTGGAATCTAAAATATGACACAAGTGAACCTATCTATAAAATAGAAACAGACACAGGGAACAGACCTGTAGTTGCCAAGGGGGTGAGGAGGGAAGGATTGGGAGTCTGGGGTTAACACATGCAAACCAGTATATGTAAGATGGATAAATAACAAGATCGGAAGTATATTCAATATCCCGTGATAAACCGTAATGGAAACGAGTATGAAAAAGAATATATGTGTGTGTGTGTGTGTGTGTGTGTGTGTGTGTGTGTGTGTAACTGAAGCGCTGTGCTGTATAGCAGAGATTAACACAATGTTGTGAATCAATTATATGTCAATAAAGTTTAAAAGATAAAAATAAAATTTTCTGCATTTTTGGTCTCCTACTATATATAACTGTAGTAAAAGTGAAACTGCTAGTCCTTCAGTCGTGTCCAACTCTTTGTGACCCCACAGACTGTAGCCCGCCAAGCTCCTCTGTCCACGGAATTCTCCAGGCCAGAATACTGGAGTGGGTTGCCATGCCCTCCTCCAGGGGATCTTCCCAACCCAGGGATCAAACCCTGGTCTCCTGCATTGCCGGCAGATTCTTTACCATCTCAGCACTAGGGAAGACCCACAATATAACTATACATTAGGATAATTTACTTTACAATATGTGAATACTGTACTTTAAGTTTTCCAACGGACCTGCTCTTTTTAAAACCCCTTATAGTTCATATCATTGTATAACTGAACTTAGTACTAATATTATCATTAATCTCATATAACAAGAATATTTGATCATGCAAGACAGATGAATTGAATAGTCATGAATATATAGCTGCATTTTAGGCAACAGTATAAAATTTCCCCTTAATCAATTTTTCTACTATCATCCTGAAGAAGTTCAAAAAAGTGGAATGGACACACCAAGGACCCTCTGTCCCCGGACACACTTAGAGATCTTCTGTTAAGAGTGAATTTACTGAAAAGAACCAACAGGAAGTTTCTAGAATGGGAATAAATTACCTGAAGGGACAATACAAGCTGCTTGCATCACCCTGGCCAACAGCGCGCACGGCCAGGCTGCTCCATAGGCAACCTGTCATTATCCAGCCAGAAATGGACGGGAGTTGCTGTTCTGGCCGCTGGAGGGCAGGTAACTGGTATATTTAACAGTCAGCCTGGGCTATGGCCGGAAGGAGGACAGACATAAAGGAAGGCTGATTCCAAAGTACACACAGCAGGTCGGTCCCAGGACTAAAAGGGACCTGAGTGGGAGCAGGCTTACCTACGGCCAATTGCTGGACCACAGTTCTGGGACGCACGGTGGTGTGAGGGGAGTCAGACCCTCAGGGGAACCTCACAGCACCCCGCCTTACATCCCAGTCTTCTGAAGTTGGTCCTGGCTAGTGGCAGAGACTGACGGGTGGAAGGTGTTCATATGGGATTCCAGGAGAATCAACCACTTTTTCTTCATGCAGGCATTAGGGGCTTCCCAGGTGGCTCAGTAGTAAAGAAGCAGCCTGCCAATTCCAGAGACATGGGTTTGATCCCTGGATTGGGAAGATCCCCTTGAGTAGGAAATGGCAGCCCACTCCAGTATTCTTGCCTGGGAAATCCCATGGACAGAGGAGCCTGGGGGGCTACAGTGCGCGGGGTTGCCAAGAGTCGGACACAGCTGAGCACAAGCGCATGCAGATTATACCAGGGCAGAGCAGCTCTGCCGCAGCCTAAGGCCTTGGCAGCTTGATACTAGAGTTGACGTAGCTTCTGTCCCTCTAAGAAACACATTTCTGGGTTCAGGCATCCAGAATCCAGCCAAGCACCTGGATCCTATCTCCTTCCCCTTTCTCTGGGCTGTTTTTACGTGCTAACTTCAAATCTCTCTTTCCTTTTTCCTTGACAGTGAAATCCTTGATCGTGCATGCTGCTTTAAAAAAAAAAAAATTTGGCTGTGCCACATAGCATGTGGGATCTTAGTTACCCAACCAGGGATCGAACCCGGGTCCCCTGCATTAGGAGCTTGGAGTCTTAACCATTGGACCACCATGGAAGTCTCAGGTGTTGTTTCTTTGCCTGGAGGACTGAGAAGCTGGCAAAGGACTGAAGACAGTATGGTCATGGCTTTGGGGGGTTTTTCACAGCCTATACAGTGGAGCCACGCATCTGTTCCATCACTCTGGTTTTGCCTATTCTACAGAGCCTATGGGGAGTGAAAATGGCAGCTGCTAAAGAAAGCTTTTCCCATTTATGTACAGTGCCACCTGGCCTAACAAAGCTCTTTTGAACAAAGCTGGCATCTGCTCATTGCCCTGGGCTAAGTGGTCATCCCCTCTGTGCCGAATCCCTGCCGCTGTGCACACCCAGGTCTCGGTGTGGTCTGGAAGGCTGCCTCATTTCTGGGAAAGGAGGTACCACCCTGGTCTCAGACTTCCGGCAGGGAGGGCAGGGGGACAGCCAGAGAGAGGGCTGGCTTCCTGCTGCTCCTGCCTGCCCCTACGTTCACACAAAATAACAGCAGTCCTAATCCAGAGACAGGAGGCAGGGAGCAGCCAGACAAGTCACATTTTCAGGTCTCCTGAACTTCTCTACTTCTGGCTAGGCTCTCATCTGTGGAAAGTGGTGCCTTTGCTCATGGAGACACACCCTTTTCTGTTGTTTGTGCAGCTTAGGGAAGGTGAGAGGGAAATTCAAAAGATGTATGAACTGGGAACTTTTGAAAATTATGTTTCAGCATCAGAGCTGCTTATATTCATGGACCATGCCCACCCCACCCCCACCCCGCAACCCAAGTGATGCCAAGAAGCAGTTTCAGGACAGTTGCCAGGCCTCCCATAGAACGGAGCCAGCCTCCCAGTCGTCATTCAGTTTACCTTCATAATCAGCAGAGAGAGCCAGAAAGTCTGAGTGGGAGATGCTGGGCAGAGAGGACGCTGGCGACCTCTTATCACAGGGGCCCATGACACCATCCCAACCCCCAGAGCCAGCTCCCTTTGCTTAGATCCAGGGGAAGCTTAGGGAACTAGAGGACATTTCTTCATTCAAATAATCTACAGAGATCTATCAAACTATACAAATAATGAATGCTGGAGAACATGTGGAGGAAAAGAAACCCTCCTACACTGTTGGTGGGAAGGAAAATTGATGCAGTCACTATGGAGAAGAGTAGGGAAATTCCTTAAGAAACTAAAAATAGAGCTCTCGTGTGACCCAGCAATCCCATTCCTGGGCATATATCTGGAGAAAACAATAATACAAAAACATACATGCACCCCAATGTTCACATAGCCAAGACATGAAGGCAACCTAAGTATCCATCAATAGATGAATGGGTGAAGAAGATGTGGTACATATATACAGCAAAATATCACTCAGCCATAGAAAAGAATGAATTAATACCATTTGTAGAAACATGGATGGACCTAGAGATTATCATACTACAGAAATAAGTCAGACAAAGATAAATACATATGATATCATTTATAAGTGGAATCTAAAAAAATGATACAAATGAACTTATATACAAAACAGAAATATACCCACAGACATAGAAAACAAACTTAGGGTTACCAAGAAGAAAGGGAAGGAGGGATAAATTAGGAGTTTGGGATTAGCATATACTACTATATATAAAATGGGATTTCCCTCATAGCTCAGTTGGTGAAGAATCCACCCTTAATGCAGGAGATCCCAGTTCGACTCCTGGGTTGGGGAGATCCGCTGAAGAAGGGATAGGCTACCCAATCCAGTATTCTTGGGCTTCTCTTGTGGCTCAGCTGGTAAAGAATCCGCTCGCAATTAGGAAGACCTGGGTTTGATATCTAGGTTGGGAAGATCCCCTGGAGAAGGGGAAGTCTACCCACTACAGTGTTCTGGCCTGGAGAATTCCATGGACTGTATAGTCCATGGGGACGCAAAGAGTCGGATAACCAGCAAGGCCCTATTGTATACCACAGGGAACTATACTCAATATCTTGTAATAATCTATTAGGGAAAAGAATCTGAAACAGACACACACGCGTGCACAGACACAAAACTGAATTATTTTGCTATACACTTGAAACCAACACAACACTGTAATACAATTGTATTTCAATTAAAAATAATTTTAAAAGAATAAATAAATTTACTACAGTAACAAAACAAAGCAAAATAACAGAACTCAAACTAGAAGAAGCCCGGGAACAGCCCCTAGTCCAGCCTGGCTCCTCCCTGAAGAGAAGGCAGATGTCTGCGGCTGAGGTTGCCTAATCTGGCCTGGGGACCAGTTTCAGCAGATGTGTTTTGTTTGGCAAGCACAATACACTTTTAAATGTTTTACTCTTAATAAGTTGCAATCCTTAAAGATTTGAAGATTCCATATTTATCAGTAAATAACTGGATTTCCAGAAACCCTTGATGAAACAGGATCTGGCGAAGCCGGCAGACAGCCTGTGTGGACCACAGCTGTCTTCTCTCCTGTGGCCCCGTCAGCTTCCTGCTGCTCCTGCAGCCATTGGGCTCTGCCCTCTTAGGCATGACCAAGGTTCTCCTACCTAATGTTTCACCTCAGGAGCTCTGACTATCCACACTCACCTTCAGACCAATTAAGTCAGAGTCTCAGCCTGGGGAGGGACCCGGGCCTTAGAAGGATTATAAAGTCCCCACATGATTCAAATAGGCAGCCAGGTTTAGGGAGTGCTGGGGCTAGACCATGAAGGGCAGATGGGAAATTATTCTCTTTGTGAAGCTCCTCATTTTAATCTTTCACCATCTGAGAAGTTTATTCTGTTCTATCAAAACCTGGTTTTCTCTTACTCCATTCTTTTCAGAACCTCACCCAGCCTCAGGATTTAAAAAAAAATTTTTTTTTTTTAAGCTTCTCCTTTTTCTGCTTCATTAAGTTATTTTGGTTGCTCCATTCTGAACTCCAGTTTCTCCACATTCTTTTTAAAGTACAATAGACAAAATTAGAAACAACACCTAAAGCATTATTTTACTAAAGAAGAATTCAGTAGCAGTATTTATTTCCAGTTCTATCGTATTATACTTAACATCTCAGAATCCCATTAATTTCTTTAAAAAAAAAAAGCTTAATTATCATCTGGTTTTTGTTAACAAGAAACTCAATTGCAGAAGCCTGAGAAACCACACTGCAGGATGGAAAACTAAGTCTGGGGGCAAAGAAAAGCAAGCCTTATTTCCCTGTTAGATGTCAAATTTTCTTCAGGGTCATAACCTGATCATGTAAAATTAAAGAAGGCATATGGGGAGTTCCCTGGTGGCCTTGTGGTTAGGACTTTGGGCTTTCACTGCTATGGCCCAGGATCAGTCCTGGTTGGCAGACTGAGGTCCTTCAAGCCCCACTGTTCAGCCAAAAAGAAATTCTAAAAATAAAGGGCTCATATGTGTGTCTATGACAGTTTTACTTCTTTACTTGTAAATCAAGTAATTTATAGCCAACAGTCTAGTCTGTTTTTAGGAAATTTCTAAGCTAACTTGATAACTGCTTTTCTTAGGGCTATTTACAAGTTTTTCCATTTTGTAGGCTTTTCCTTTCTTTTCTTTTTGTTCTCATTAAAATAATCTCAACTATCAAGTTATAACAGAAAAACTGTTTAGTGGGGTGAGATCTGAAGACCAGCACAAACCTAAGTGCATCTCTGTGTTACTTTGTCATGACCACTTTATAGATTAGGAAACTGAGGCCTGGAAACTTTTAGCAGTTTGCCCACAGCTGACTGCCCACACAACTAACCTTCAAGGAGTCCTGGCTCTGGCCAGCCCCTGGGAAAGGTAACCCCTTCCATGGCCATCAGCTGCTGACACTGATGGCCAGACAACACAGCTAGAAGTCCAGCCACAGAGGCGGCAAGAATGAGGCTTGAGATACTACCTCTCAGTATCACACATTCCGGCCTGAACCAGGTCGACATGGAAACGCACACGAAATAGGAAACATGATATTCTGGTGTCAACTGACGCTGTTAGACACTCCTTGGAACCCCTAGGGGAAAGCCAAGGTTTTTAAAGAAATACACAGACCACCGAGAGATCCTGGTATGATGTCAGTTCTGTAATACGGGAAATCTTGTCCAGAAATATATATACACATACACACACACACACACATATATAAATCCGATGTTGAACTTCAAGATTGCCTCTAGCAATCAATGATAAAGAAAAACACCACACCTCTTCACACTCATAACTTTGGGAAGAAAAGAGGGAATTAAGGTCTCCTCGCCTTACTAGGGTCTTCGTTAAATGTCAGTCCTGTTAGAACACAGTGTATGAGGAGGGAAAGGGACGGAGGGAGGGAGCTCAGGGACTGGGGCCTGAGCCCCAGGAGGCTCTGAAGTCCCCAAGGGATCCGGACGCACCGACCTCTGGAGGCGCAGGCGCGCGAGGCTGCCACACCAGGGTCCCCATGGGACTGGCCGAGATGCTCACCGCCAGAGCGCAAAGGTCCTCCGGGGCGGGGAAACACTGGCCTAATCTCATTTTTTTTCGAGCCAACCGTAAAATGCAGCGTCTCCTCTCTCTCAAAAAGGACCGGAGGTACTGGGGCAGCACAGGACTGTCTACACCGGCTGCCTAGGCCCGACGTCTTTGTGCATCTGGCTTCAAACTACAGGCCCAGATCCCAAGGCGTGCGCAAGACACCCGGCGCCCCAGCCTTCTCCCTCAGCCGCCCGGGCTGTCACCTCCCGGTCGCGCCGGCGCGCACCACCTACAGACCCGGCGCGGCGGCGCGCGGCCCTCCCACAGCCCGGTGCCCCGCGCGCCGGCCTCGCCTCCGCTGCTTCTGCGTCCCCGCCACCCGGCTGGAAGCCCTGGGAGCCGAGCCGCCGGCCCGCGGCGCGGGGCCACAGATACTCACGTTTCCCACTGTTTCCGCGAACTGCGCGCGCTGTCTGTGGCCACTGCTAATGAAAGCCAGAGAGAGCGCTCTGAAACCCGCCTTTCAGGCAGCGAGAAGTGACAAGCTGGCGCCCGGCTGAAAGCCCCTCATCTTCTGCAAGCTCACTCTAAATGCGCCTCGGCGCCGCCAACGCAGCTGCCAGGTTTAATAACGTGTCAGACAGCCCCTCCCCGCCCCGAGAGACACAAAGATGACGGGCTGGGGGCCGAGAAGCGCGCGTTCGGCCGCGGCTTCCATCCCGCCTTCTCAGGCGCAGCCGCCGCCGCCGCCTGCAGGACCGCGCGGACACGGACCGGAAGGGTCACACGCCAGCCTGACCTAGGAACTGTCCAGACACCTCAGTTCTCTCCTAATCGCTCTGAGCAGAGATCTGATTCTCTTCCCAACGATACTTGTCAGACAAAGCAAGAGGCGAGTGCCTTTCCAATTAACCTAACCTGCGTCACAAATGTAAAGGGGACACGGCAAACCTCAAACCTATTAATACTTGATTTTGTGGGCACGGGTAGAATATGCAAAGGGCAGGAAGCTCATCAACCTGGGTTTCCCTCACGTTCTGTCGCGGACACGAGCGCTCCAGCCTGTCGAGAGGACCCTAGCCAGCAGAACCTTACTGTTTGGGGAGGGGCGAGGAGGGCTCCTTTGCAGATCCTCCTCGATTTGGACCATCCCTAAAGAGCGGACAGCGCCTCGAGAGCGACTGGGTTTGCATCGAGACGGAAGGAATTAGTGGTTCTGTTCTGCGAGTGAAATAGCCCACCGAAGGTAGCGCTTAATAAAATGCGGTGCATATATAACCCATACCAGGCGCAGGGGCGGTCCTCCGGGTCCCGCCCCGAGGGCGCCTTCCAGCGCAGCCAGGCTGCGCCCGCCGCACCTGCTTCTGCCCGGAGTGGTTTCCGTGGAAACTCCGGAGAGCCGGTTCTCCCTTCAGACACGCTGTTACCCGGACGACTGCGACCTAGCAGGAGGCGGTCCGAGGGTGGCAGTGGACGCCTGCTTTAAATCAAAGGTTCAAAGAGATTCTCTAAGGCGGGAGGGCAGAAACCGGAGGGCAGTGCGCGATGTTTGGGAATGGAGGTGGAGCCTCGGGAGCCTGCGTGGGGGTGGCGTTAATGGACGACGCAGGCTCCGCACTCTGCGTAGCTCCCCCATGCACCCCACTAGGTGAGTTCATACTTGGGTTTAGAAGTAGGTCTATCATTCTCTGCAGCATGATTACTTTTCTTTATTTTGCTTAAGATACTATAAAGTTATTTTGCACAGACTGAGCACTAACCAGCTCCGGGTAGAAGGGCGGACAGGCCCACAGAGATGAGTGACGCCAAGGGGAGACCTCTTGGGAATAATAATTGACTGCAGATGGTCTCTGTGACTAGTAGGTTACGATAAACACATGGTTACAAAATTAAACTATTTCAGGTGATGGTTTGGGTGGTGGAAAGGAGACGTGTGGACGAGATTATCCATTATTTGTTCAAAGGTTCGTTCAGTGTTAGTACTCCGTCTTGTTACTTTCGTGTATGGGCATTTTATACTCGTCAAACCATAAGTAAGTATTCAAAAGTAAAGTGAAACAAGTTGATGTGCTTTGTGCAAGGCATTATGGGATTGCAGAAGCAACCATACATACCCCATATTGGTTTATTCTTCCTCTAACTTGTATTTTTCAAATCGAAGTTTTAAATCAATGGTATATTTGAATTGATGAGATTTTACTACATACATTGTAATAATATAATGATATTAATCAATCTCTGGGTTGAGACTGAAATATATATTTGTATGCAGACGTGTATATATTTCTATATTCTAAGAAAACAGTTTATGTGAAAAAAACATACAAGTCATTTTTGTCATAAAGCAAAGACTTTCATCAAGAATAACTATTTTATTTACATGTTTTGAAAATCCACATTTTGTATCCCAAATCTGCTTTGAAGCACATAATTTTGGAATCATGTGATTGCAATGTTTATTTGCAAAAGATCTCTAGAACAAAAAATGTATAGTCAGCAATAGAATAGACATCCACTTCTCTCTCTTACTACATTTCAAGTTTGAGAAAATAAAAGTATCAAGCAGATTATCTTCACATCTAACAAAAATTAACAGTGAATACTGTAGAATACAGAAGTATAGGAATAAAGATGTTAAAAAGGAGTATGTCAAGTCCGTATATTGTCACCCTGCTTATTTAACTTATATGTAGAGTATGTCATGTGAAATGCCAGGCTGGATAAATCACAAACTGTAACCAAGATTTCCAGGAGAAATAGCAACAACCTCAGATATTCACGTGATACCACTCTAATGGCAGAAAGTGAAGAGGAACTAAGGAGCCTCTTGATGAAGGTGAAGAAGGAGAGTGAAAAGTAACACTTAACATTCAAAAAGCTAAGATCATGGCATCTGGTACCATCACTTCATGGCAAAAATGAGGAAAAAATGGAAACAGTGACAGACTTTATTTTCTTGGGCTCCAAAATCACTGCAGATGGTGACTGCAGCCGTGAAATTAAAAGACGCTTGCTCCTTGGAAGAAAAGCTATGACAAACCTAGAAAGTGTATTAAGAAGCATAGACATCACTTTGCTGACATAGGTCCGTCTAGTCAAAGCTATGGTTTTTCCAGTAGTCATGTTTGGATGTGAGAGTTGAACCATAAAGAAAGCTGAACTCCAGAAAATTGATGTCTTCAAATTGTGGCACTGCAGATGACTCTTGAGAGTCCCTTAGACTGAAAGGAGATCAAACCAGTCAATCCTAAAGGAAATCAACCCTGAATATTCATTGGAAGGCCTGATTCTGAAGCTGAAGCTCCACCTGATGTGAAGAGCTGACTCATTGGAAAAAACCCTGATACTGGGCAAGATTGAGGGCAGGAAGAGAAGCAGGTGACAAAGGATGAGATAGTTGGTGACATCATCGACTCAATGGGCATGAGTCTGAACAAACTCTGGGAGATGGTGAAGGACAGGGAAGCCTGGCATGCTGCAGTCCATGGGGTCTTAAAGAGTCAGACACAAATAAGCAACTGAACAATAAAGAGGTTAAAAAAACACTATACAATGAACCATTAAAAAATTTGCTCCAAAAATAAAGAGCAAGATGATTATATTTAAAATATTATATTACTTAGTGATATTAACTGTAATGCAAAACAGTAGATAGTTATCCCAATTTTTTCAAAGTTATGCATGTGTGTATTTATACATATGACAGTGATGATGCAGGGGAGTTCTTGGCTTTACACTTGCCTACGTCACATGTCTGTATTTTCTTTACACTTGCCTATATTTTTCACAACAAATATTACCAGTAAAAGCAGGGTGGTAGACTGCTTGAGAGAAGAGGCTCAGAATCAAATAGACTTGGCTTAAGTCCCAGCTGATACTTCCTGGCTATGTGTGTTTTCTCAACAGGCTAATAACACCACCTTCCTTGTAAGGTGGTTGGGAGGATTAAGTGATGTAAGACTTAAGGAATACATAGCACAGGGCCTGGCATGTAGAAGAGTATGTCCATTACAGCAAATACATGAATCCCAATTTTTAGGTTATTTTTTACCCATGATTTTAATTCTATATTGGATATTTTTGACACTTCAATCAGACATTGTTATTTTATATGTGCAATATTGTTTGTATATTTGTCCATGAAAAGTGAAAGTTGCTCAGTCATGTCCGACTCTTTGTGACCCCATGGGATACAGTCCATGGAATTCTCCAGGCCAGAATACTGGAGTGGGTCGTCTTTCCCTTTGTCAAGGGATCTTCCCAACCCAGGAATCGAACTGGGGTCTCCTGCATTGCAGGCAGATTATTTACCAGCTGAGCTATCAGGGAAGCCCCATATTTTCCCATAGTCTTTACCTATAGTCTCATCATTCCTTTTTGCCTCTCAGAACTCCCTTCTGGGATCATTCTTCTTTCTCTTAAAGTACATCCCTAAGAACATTCATAGTGATGGATTTTGTTACAGAAATCTCCCAGGTTGGCTTGATAATGTCTTTCTTTTGATTTTGTCCTTCAAATATGGTTTCATTTGACATATAATTTTAGGTTCATGGCTATTTTCAATCAGCACTTTGAAGATATTCCACTGTCTCCTGGCTTCACTGTTGCTATTGAGGAATCAGCAGTCACGTAATTTTCACTTTTTTCTATTAATAGGTTATCTGTCAATTTGGAATGTTTCATTCTTTGTTATGCTTTTATTTCATTATCTTATCTAATATTTAAAATATTAAACAGACTTATTTAATAGTCTATGCCCAATCATCCAGAATTGCTAGTCTTTATAGGTTTGACACAGCAGTTTATCTCTTATGACTCTTATCTCCTTATTTATTAGTGATTTTTATTTATTGTGAATTCATATACCTTGGACCTTTATCAGTGGGGTCCCTTTGAGTCCTGTGTTAGGTGGGCTGGGTGGATGGGAGGTAGGTGGGCTGGGGAGGTAGGAGCACTTTCAGCTTGCTGCTGCTGCGGCGCTTCAGTCGTGTCCGACTCTGTGCGATCCCATAGACGGCAGCCCACCAGGCTCCCCCGTCCCTGGGATTCTCCAGGCAAGAACACTGGGGTGGGTTGCCATTTCCTTCTCCAATGCATGAAAGTGAAAAGTGAAAGTGAAGTTGTTCAGTTGTATCTGACTCTTAGCAACCCCATGGACTGCAGCCCACTAGGCTCCTCCATCCATGGGATTTTCCAGGCAAGAGTCCTGGAATGGTGTGCCAGTGCCTTCTCTGACTTTCAACTTGGGACATCTTCAAAATAAATCTTCTGTTTAAAGTTTTCAAGTCCATGTAGGAGATGTAAATTTCAGCTCAAAGACTTTTGAGTATAAGCCTGAGATTAGAAGTATTTTGGGCAGAGTTTTCTTCCAGTGCCAAGGCTGAGGTAGGTAACATCTCCTTAAGCAGATAAGTTGTATTACCACTGGGTTATCTTTCAGGAATTCTGGCCTCCCACCCTGCTTAAGCCCAATGCTTTTTATCTCCTACCTCCTGGATGCGGTCATTCAAACTGCGACTCTGAGGTTGGCAGGCACCCCCTTTCCTTCTCTCAGTGAAGGCCTGCTTTCCCTACACTTTCCTCGTGACGATCAAGCTTTTTCATAGTTCTGCCTTCTCTTCCCTTCCCTTTACCACCAGTCTTGTAGTACTTTGAAAGAGTAAGACAAATTTTTTCAGTTTTTTAAAATGAGGAAAAAATTTAGACAGACATCCCACTGAAAAAGATATATAGATAACCATTAAGAACTTGAAAAGATGTGAACATCATTAGTTCTTCAGGGAAATGCAAATTTTGAAATACCACAGTGAAATAGCACTACACAAGAAGAGCTGAAAGACTGACAATATCAAGTATTGTCAAGAATGTGGGGCTACTGGAGCTCTCAGACGTTGCTGGTGGGTACATAAAATGGTGTAGGTACTTTAGGAATCAATTTAGCAGTTTCTTAAGAAGTTAAGCATGACATACTGTACGTACTAGCTTTTTTTTTTATGTACTAGCTTTTTATTGCTGTAACAAAACCACAAATATAGGACTTTAAAACTACATTTCTTATTAGCTCATTAGTTGTAAAGATCAGAAGTCTGGGACAGTATGACTGAATTGTCTGGTCATGGTATCACAAGACTGAAGTCAGATATTAGCCAGAATGGGTCCTCTTCTGGAGGTTCTAGGATGAACTCTGCTTGCAAGCTCAGAGGTCCCCACTTCTCTGCTGGCTATCAGCTGACGGCTTCTCTCGGCTCCCTGAGGCTGTCCGTATTCCTTCAATCTTTAAGTCAGTGAGGACACATTGAATCTCCCTTGTGCTTACATCTCTCTGATTTTCTTTTTTGTCTAAAACTTTTAAAAAGGCTCACATGATTAGATTAGACCCACCTGGATAATCTCCCTTTGCCATGTAAGAGAACATAATCATGGAGGCAATAGCTCATCATATTCACAGGTCCCACTAACACTTAAAGGGGAGGGAATTAAGCAAGGATGAGGTCACTGGGAGTCTTCCTTAGAATTCTGTTTGTGATGTCATATGAGCCAACCATTCCATTCCTAAATATTTACCCAAGAAAAGTGAAAATATATGTCTACTCAAAGACTTATAGGTGAATATTTATATTCACTTATTCATAACATCCAAAAACTAGAAAGAACTCAAATATCAATCAACAGTTAAATTAGTAAAATAGTTTGTGGTATATCCGTTCAGTGGAACACTGCTTGCTCATTAGTAGAAAGGAGCAGACTCCTGACATGCACAACAGCATGGAGAAATCTCCCAAGTGTGGCATTGAGAGGAAGAATTCAAATACTGTTGATCTGTCTTATTCTGAAATCTGAAACTGGCTCCTATGCACAGAGGGCAGGGACAGACTGAAGAAAGAGGCAGACCTCTTCAGATGGGTAGATGGCAGGTTTAATCACCAAGGAAACGTACAAGGCTTGTCTGGGGCATCTTCACACCTGTCTGCCAGATTCTTCACAATTTATGTAGAGAGGCCTTAGCTTGGTTTAGTCATGTACACTGTCTCAGTGGGCTCAGCAGCACACCACTATCTCTAGGCTTGCATCCTTGGGCAGCTTCTAGAATGGGGAAGGCAGGCAGCTCACATTCCAAGTGCAGGGGAGCGGGTAGGGACCTTCAGCTGCCCAGGTCCTCTGGATGACCTCCTCTTACAAACACAAGAAACTACATACTGTATGACTTCATTTATATGAAGTTCTAGAATAAGCAAAACTATAGTAATAGGATCAGCGGTTGCCAGGGATCTTGGGGGAGGGGAAAATTGACTATAGAGGGGCACAGGGATTTTGTGGGTTGATGGAAATGTACTATATCATGGTTGTGGTGCTGCTTACATGACTCTATACATTTGTCAATATTCATTGAATTGTTCAATTAAAATCACTGAATTTCACTATATGTAAATAATACCTGAACAGAACTGATGAAAAAGATTATGGTTTTTTGACATTTTATTCAGCATTTAAAAGTGTTCTATATTGAGAATTTTTCTAATCATTTAATCCATAAAATTCATCCAAGACTTTCTTGACTGTGCCTAAATGTGCAATTCCACTGAAAATCCTTACTGTCAGTGGAATTGCATGATCACTTGGCTATTGCTTACAGCTTCTGGGCTAGACCATAAACCCCATGTGGACTGGGTCAAGTCTGTGTTCACCACTGTAACCCCAGACCGGCCCAGAGTGGGCCTTGGATAAGTATTTGTTGGATAACAAAAATATTTGTTGGATACATAAATAGCCCCTTTTACTGAGCAATTTGGAACACTGGAAAATCTGATTCCATATCTTTATTCCAGTTGATCTCTAATTACCTTCAATTCTATTACTAAAACCATGTCTAAACTGTAATTGAAAGTTGGGAGTTAGAAACCACTCATTTAGCCCCATTACGTCATAGAAACCACTTATCCCGGCTCCTTTTTTCCGGGCTGGAAGCCCAGGGTGCATTGGGAGTGTCACCACGTGGGCTGAGGAGGGGGAAGCAGGCAGCTGAGGGCGGAGCCCTGAAATGCTCCGCCTGGGTGAGCACCCCCGCCCCCAACCCCTGCTTCCACTTCCTGCCATTTCCAGTTCTCTTTGGTCACGGCAGGCTAAGCACCCTCTTTCACGCCAAGATTTAAACTCTGTTTTCCTTTTAAAGTACACACGATTCATGTAAACGTTAAAAATATATATCTATTAGCATTAGACAAAGGACAATGTCATTTGAGATCAGGTGATCTCATTAACGTCAACAGAAGCCAAAGAATGCAGAGCCGTTTGGGCTAGAGCCAACAGCACCCTCAGAGGGGAGCAGGGTCAGGAAGGCATCAGACAGATTTCTTTGTTTAGGGAACTCATTAAGCCTTCCATTCATTTGACCTTGGCCTCTGGTTACTTATTTGTAAATGTCACACTTACCTCCTCCCTTCCAGGACAGAACCAAGGTACAAAACTGCCAAGCACTAAAAGCCTTCCTGGTTATTGTATTCTATCAGAAGGGCAAGTCAGCCGAGAAACAGACATTTCCCTTGCCCTTGTATTAATTTTTTAATTTATTATTATTATTTTTGTCACCGGGCATGTGGGATCTTAGTTCCCCAATCAGGAATTGAACTCATGTCTCCTGCATGGAAAGCATGGCATCTTAACCACTGAACCACCAGAGAAGTCCCTTGCCTTTGACTTGAGTATACAAATCCGTAACCACAAATTGTGTGAATCCAGTGCTCCCTCTTAAAAATGCAGTGTAGTGCACACTGGTTATTTGCTCCCCAGCATTTATTCCCCCAGCTTGGCAATAGATCCTTGAATTTCCAGAGAAAACTTGACTTGGGTGGGATTGAAACTAAATTCCAGAAGCGGGCCCTATAATCTTAAACTGTGACTTGGGGGCATACCACGCATGCCCCCAAGTCACCTGGATTGGTTCTAAGCTAATCAGAGCCAATGAGCCAGGAGAAGATAATTGGCTGAGGCTTTGGGGGAAAAATAAGCCTTTTTCTTGTAGCAGTTCTGGGAGAAGAGACTATCTCTTTTACTGTGGATAGTATGGTATGAGAATGTGACTTTTGGAGCTGCTGTAGCTATTTTCCATTAAGGGAGACCTTGGAGCTGCCTTTGGGGCCACCTCATGGAGCCTGAGGATAACGCCAACACCATAGAAGGCAGAATGGGGAGGAGAGAAACCTGGCCTTAGGTGGCATCTTTTGAGCTGCTGGATCAAACCTCACCTGAAATCAGTATCTCTAGATTTCCAGTTACTACTGAATCAGTAAACTCCCTTTATCTTAGAAAGCAACCTGATTTCAGTTTTCTGTCATTTATAGCTTTAAAAATGTGACAGTTTAAAAATACTCAGATTAAAACTAGAATATCGTTTCGACTTTTCTTAAAAGTTCTATTTTGCCTAAATTTTTCATAGATCTCTCACAGAAGTTTTGCAACTGTTTTTCAAACTTTCAGAATTCAAATATGCAGACACCAGGTTGACTGCTGCCCAATGCCCTGACACTCAGTAATTCCTGATCTTTGTAAGGCTTTTCTGCTGTGATGCAGTATAGACTGTATGTGCGAATTCTCAATTCAAAAGCTTAGAAAAGGCCAAGGAAAAAACTGGTGATACAAAGGAAAAGAGGCATATTTTACTGCTTTTTCTGAACTACTTGAGAAGATTGGACCCTCAAAATGTAAACTAATTCTGAAGAACATCAGTAGCGTGAAAAATATATGGTACTTGTGATCAAAAACAGATCCTCAGGGTCTGATTTGCTGTCTTTATTTTAAAACTTTCATGAGTGATTTGAACATGAGGAAAATTACATTTATTGATCACCATTTACTGAACAAATAGTTCGTGTTTTCTCTCTTATGCTTCTTAAACGACTATAGTTGAGATTTATCAAGCACTGACTGTATGTCAGACGCTGTCATATGCTTCATCTCATTTGATTCTCAAGTAACCCTATGAAGTTCAACTCCATTTTACAGATGAAGAGACTGAGGTTCACAGTGGCTGAGTAAGAGATCACGTAGCATGTGTGTGATCGAGCTGGGGCCCAGATGCTGTCCCTGTCCTTACCCAGTACTCCAGATTCTTCTCAAGCCGACCCTCGTTCAGGTCATTCCAACACTTCAACCAAATAACAGTCCCTATCGGCTTTCCCTGCCACAGCCTGAGATCACTGACGCGCTCTGCTGTCTGTGAGTGAACCCCACTCTTTTGCTGATCCTCTCTCAGGGCCAGACGCAGAGGAGGAGAGGAGCGAACACCATGCAGAAGTGGGTAAGCTTTGCTTTCTGAAGACCACACTTTGCTGTCCCATCCCATCTGCCTACATCCTGCATACTCTTCACCTACAATCTCCCTCTCATGCTGAAGGCACCCGTGCCCTCTAGGGAAGCTCGTCACCTCGCCACTGTTTGTCGCTCAGAGCTGAGACTGGAGGCTCAATGTGCAACTGCAGACCTACTGTGTGCACCGCTCTGTGGGTATTTCTTTGTGTACTTGTTCCTTTTTTTTCTATGTTCCTTTTCTCACTATTGTAGTTCAAAGAGTGCATAGCATTGGCCCAATGCACTGAGTCAGTAATTTTTTTAATAGAAAGAAGAAAGAAAAAGAAAAAATGTGCATGGCAGCCTGTCACAGCATAGCTGATGGGTCAACCGGGTGAGGGGGCGTGTCTGGAGCACCTAGCCCAGGCACTGGGTGCAGGCCTTGTATTTCAGCCTCCTGCACTCTGGGAGGCAGGCCCTATTCCCACTTTATGGAGGGGGAAACAGATGTCTTGACCTCTGCCACCCAGGGATGAGCCAGGGCTGTGCCCAGGGATGGCTGGGAGGGCGCTGTGAGAATGGGGAGGGCCGTGGGTCCCAGAGGCTTCCCGGATGCACTCTGGAGCAGGACTGGCCGAGGGGACCGCATCCTAGAGTCAGGAGCAAGAAGGGAGGGGCTGAGGGACGCAGGATGTGACAAAGTGTCAGAAGCAGAAGCAAACTCATTTTTCCTCCATTCTGTCCAAATTGACCACAGCCCTAACGGAACAAAATCAGCAGGAGCTACCTGGTGAGGAGTGCCTGCTGCAGAGGACCAGCAGAGGTCTGTTTCTTGGAGCTCAGCTGGCAGCTTGCTTCCCACTCAGCAGGACCTCCCTCCAGTTCCTGTTGGACCTCAGTTTCTCCTGGTTGGCGTTACGTGAATTTACGACATTTTGTTTAATAAAACTTCATCCTCGATTCCCTGTCTTCAACAGCCTCAACAAAAATGTGCCTTTCTGGAGATGGATTGCACAACAATGTGACTGTATGTGGGCCTGCACAGTGAAAAATGGCTAAATAAATGGTAAGTTATTCATTATGCGTGTTTTATCATCATTTTAAAAAGCTGATTACCGATGTGTTTATCAATCTCTTCGCTGACTTCTGTTGAGCCCTGTGATTTTATGGTCATACCCAAGGAGTCTAGAGCCTGGGCTTTTAACTGTGGCCTCCTCCACATGTCCCCTGCCTCCCACTAACCCATCACCACCACCCCCACTCCCGAGGGGGTGGGTGCAGACGGAGTTCATTAGCGTTGGCTCTGCTGTGTGCCTCCTAGGAAAGCCTTGTTGCCCAGGCCTGTGATTTTAGACATGACCCTCGTCAAGGCTCATCCGTGCCGGCCTGTGGATGCACAGTGCGTGTGCTGAGCTCCTGGCAGAACGGCACCGCAGGGGCAGACGCGGCACAAATGACTTTCCTACAGATGCTGGAGGCAAAGAATTTCCTATGTTCTAGCAGTCCGCGATAGGAAACAACCCTCAGGGTGAAACACAGGCTGCCTTTGTTTTATAGCATCTGGTTTCTTCCTTTAATTCTTCGAGTGTAAGAAAGATCCCTGCTCATGTCTCCTAAACTCTGCATTCATTGGTTTGTAAAATTCAGAAATTGACTCAAAAGAGGCCAGAGTACTCACATGCTACAGATACGATTCTGTGTTACAGATGTGTTCCCAGAGTGAGCAGTTGTCAAGCCTGATAGTCACAGCTAACATCTCCTGAGGGTTCCCCTGAACCGGGCACCCAGCTCGCCTTCTTCCCCTGCTCTGTCTCGGGCAGCCAGCCCAGCAGCTCTCTGCTCAGAGCACTCATGAGGAAGGCTGGCACAAAACGATCCCGTAGCTCACACCAGATCCCAGCCAGTACACAGGCAGAGCCAGACTTGAGCTCAGAGCCCTACCTAATGTCAGAGCTCTTTCTTATCATCAAAGCAGAAAGTGTCAGTGCCTCAGCTGTGTCCGACTCTTTGTGACCCCGTGAACTGTAGCCCTCCAGGCTCCTCTGTCCATGGGGGTTCTCCAGGCAAGAATACTGGAGTGGGTTGCCATGCATCCAGGGGATCTTCCCGACCCAGGGATCGAACCGATGTCTCTTGTCTCCTGCATTGTAGGCAGACTCTTTACCATCTAAGCCAGCACCAAGGAAACTTGTAAAAACCTATGAAAGGAATTTTGATAAGACCTTTCAGGGATAAGAGAAAGATTCAGCACTAAAGATGATTGGACCATATTCTTTTCATTCTGTATACATTCAGACATTTTTTAATTTATCAGATAGATAAATATTTTTATCTATTTATCATATAGATAAATATTTATATTTATGAATATTATAAATATTTATCAGATAGATAAATAAAAATATCAGATTTTTAAATATCAGATAGATATTTATCACACTTTTTCATACAGTTCATCTCAGATATTTTGTGGCACATTTAACATTTCATTGTCACAACAATGGTCCCAGTATGGTAATCCTTAGAACTTGGAAAGAAGAGCATGTATATCACGGTCTGTAGAAGATAAGAGAGAAACGAGCATTTCTGCTACCAAATCCTTTTGTTGAAAAGAAGCAGCACTTAGCTGTCTGAGTCATAGAAGCCTTCTGTCCTTTTAGATAAGCTGCCAGCCACCGACCAACCAGAACCCATGGGCTTGGGGCAGGCATCCGTGTTCAGATTAGGGCTGCACATGACCAGAGTAGGAAATGAAATAAAGCCTGCAGAGCAGCTCTGAGGGTGATGAGAAAGATGCTGATGCTGATGAGACTGTTCAGCGCTTTCTCCTTTGCAACCAGCACCAGGCTTTGTCTATATTCTTGGCTGGAGCTGGACCCTGGGCTGTTCCAGAGGAGATGCTGCCAGTATGTGGAGTGCAGGGCTGGACCCACACCTCCCTCCCTGAGGAGGCTCTGTCTGCCCGGCACTGGGGGTTGAGGGCTTGCTCTCACCATCGCCCTCCTCCATACCTCCCCACCTACCACCAGCATTCTTCCAACCTCACTCCCCAGACGCTCCTTCCTAATAACTCAGCCTCAGGGTCTCTGATGTTAAGCACTTGCTATGTATCTGTCACTGAATTCACGCTGGGGAGGGGAACACCTCTTAAGAATTCAATAAAGTAATGGAAGAAAGCCACCTCCTTTGAAAACGTCCCTTCCTTCTTTCTCCTGTTGAATCTGTTAGGTAGTTAGAATAGGAAAAAGGACTCCAAAATGGTGGTGGCTAAAAGACAAAGAAAGAGAAAAGCCCGCAAAAATGGAACAAAACAAAATCCACGGACTGGAGTGAGAACTTCAGGTGAAACAAACACGCCCCCTTCTTGGCCAGCCTAATTTGCATAGGCAGGCTCAAGGCGGGAAGGAGAGGAGACAAATGTATAAAAGGAGGAAGCCAAGATGGACTGGGGCCTGCCCTCACGCCTCTAGGGTGTACTGTCCTTTGCGGAATAAAGCTCTGAGCTGCAACACTGGTCTGCCATTTCAAATCTTTGCTGTGGCAAGACAGAACTGAGGCAATTACACACTTCCCCCCCAAAACCACTTTTACAAAACATAAAAAGTTCCTTCAAGACATATTAAATAGAATTTGAGGAAAATTCCATTTTTTAGATACATGGCAATTCTGCATCTGTCATCTGGAAAGTGTGAAGCCGAGTAGACACCATGCTCTGTCTGGCAGCCGCCTGAGAATCCTGAGTCATCTGCAATTCCTCATCCCGAAGTTTAGGGAGGGGCAGGGCATATGCCAGGAGAGCAGGGTTTGGGGAGTTTCAGACTCAGGAGGCTCCTAGAATTTCACTTATGGTTTTCAGATGTAGTCCAGCTAGGTAGGGAGGGAGTTCCCTGCAGCTCCTGGCACTGCTCAGATGTAAGAGTGTGTGTCCTGACGCAGCTGGAAATGGGGGCAGGCAATGGGAGTGAGCAGCCAGGCTTCAGGGCACTTTTGGTGATGCTACAAGGACCAGAGGTAGATATATCTGCTCACGCACTGGCTGACAGTCTTCTGAGATTAAGTCCAAGATTAAGCGAATGTCCTTCCCTTTCTTACAAAGCCCACACTCTTACTCTGTTTGCATGAAGAGGGCAAATGGCCCACTTCCTCTGAAGCATAGCTTCACTTCCACCCATGTTAAAATCCCATGCTCTATCCTATGTGTATGGTTCATCTTTGTCCTTGGTGGATTTCTGGGGCAGTTATGTCTATCATCTTCCTGCCCTCCACGGCAAAGGGCCTATGAATCGCCTGCTGCTTCCCCACCGCCCATGTGGGCTGTTCCCTGGGTGTCTCTCAATTAGCAAAGATGCCCCTGCCACTTGCCGAAAGTCTCATTATGGTTCTGGAAACACCTGCTTGGCTTTTCCCTGATTTAGTTTCTGCCTCAAAATGATGTGTCTGGGATTTATGCCACAATCATTTTCCTAGTCATTTTTTTCCTACTTCTTTTCTCTTTTGAAAATCATCATGCTGGTGACAGTTTGAAATCCCACACTAGCACATATGAGGAGGGAAAGTGAATACAAATCCTCATGGTGTCTACTGTCTGTGCCAAGAGCTTTGCTTATGTGCAAATGCATCAGAAAAATAGGGATCATATGTCTGCATGCATGCATGTGTGTGTCTGTGTACATATGTACAGAATAACATCATTATTGAAAAGTAATAACAAAATAACAGTTATCCTTCTGCTGATGTAAAAACTGTTTTCGTAGTTGAGCATTCCATTCTCACCTTTGACAAATACGTGCATTTTATACGTTAAGTCATAGAAAACATACAGTTTTATTTGCTGACATAGGAATTCCTACTGAGAGAGGCTTCTTTCTTTGCACTGCCCCTCAAGCATATCATATAATTCACGCTTCTATCCTAGCAATTTTTTCCCTACACCACAATTAATATTTGTATATCATTCTCTCCTGTCCCTAGAGGGGAGAGAGCAGGACCCATTTATCTTTACTTTCTGAGCGTTCAGCATGGTGGGTTTGCCTGGTGCATACTTGGCACTTGATAAGTGCCTGTTGAGGGAGTGATTACAAGTGCAGCATGATCTGAGTAGATTAGACTGGGGCTATTCTTGCTCTACGGGCTGCAAGTTTGTGAGCCCAGAGTTCATCGGATCCTAGACATTTAATATGTGGGATTAGAGGGGGGCATCCTGAAAATTTCCAAAAGTGTGCCCATAGTAAGTTTTCAGTAGATGTAATCTGCAAGATGCACAGTAGACAAGCAAAGGGACCAGGAGAGATGAGCCACAGCTTGACCTGGTGCAGCTCAGCTCTTGATCAGAGGCCTTAGGTTGACTTGCTGAATCACTGAGGATGGCTGATTGCTGAATGTGATTTGAAAGAACCCCAAGCTCCCATAGCGGTCAGCTCTAATTAACCACAGTGAGGAAGAACATACACCATTGGAAGTAACTAATAATCCCCAATATGATTACCAGCCTTGACCTGAATCCATAGTATGCAGATGAATCAAGTCAAAGCAAATAGCAAACTGAAAGGCAAATTAAACTTCATTGTCAGTGAAATGGTCTGAAAGGCAGTATGGTGATAGCATAGGTTACACCAGATTCCCACATGAAAGCAGAAAGGGAAAGTAAGTAGCAAAACCAAAAACCCATGAACAACCTTTACAGTGAAACTGGAACTTAAACCATTATGACAAACCCCAAACTACAAGTGGGTAAAACGCTGACAGACCTTTGAACAGGAGAATCTCCAAAGAGCACCAGGTGTTCACTGGATAGCATGCTGGAACAGTCAGAGAGGAGCAGATGAAACCAGATGGGGTCCATCCAGCCTGACAGTGGGTGAATCTAAGAGGTCCATTGTAAGCTCAGTCATGAATGACCAGACAGTCCAGCCAGAGCCCCCTTTAGACACAGAACTCCACATGAGGGAGAAACTGTGCCGTCAGAATAGACTAGGCCATGGACAACAAAGACAAGGAGTGAGAACGTCCAGATGAGAGTAATGAAAGGGAACAGAGCCAAGAATTCTTAGAATGCACGTCACACACACACATGTTCAGAAAGCAAGAGGGAGTTCTGTGACGATAGAGAAGCTACCCACCTCCTTCTTAAGTTAAGAAAAATTAATTTTTTTCTAAAAACGAGCAACAAAAAAAACAAAGTCAAATTCGATATGAAGTTTTTAAGGGGGAAAACAAAGAGCAAATTCAGAATAACAATATGCAAACATTGAAAGGGCACCAGAAAAAAGTTCACAGGAATGATCACAGTTATAACTTTCTCTTTCAAAATGAGCTAAAGACATTAAGAAAATAACACTGAATAGACATTCCTCCAAAGAAAACACAGAAATAGTCAATAAGCACAGGAAAATATCATTAGACATCAGGGAAATGCAAATGAAAACCTCAATGAAAAGTCACTTCACAGTCATTGGGATGGCCATAATCAAAAAGACAGATAATACTAATTGTTGGCAAGGATTTGGAGAAATTGGAAACTTCATACACTGCTGCTGACACCACCAAGTGGTGGAGCCACTTTGCAAAATAGTTTAGCAGTTCCTCAAGAAATTAAACATACAGTCACCATGTGACCCAGAATTTCTACTTTTAGGTGTTTACCCAAGAGAAATGAAAACATATGTCCACACAAAAACTTGAACATGAATATTCACAGCAGCATTGTTGATAGGAGCCCAGAGGTGGAAACCACCTAAATGATAATCAATTGATGAATGGATAAACAAACTGTGGTATATCCGTACAATGGAATATTATTTGGCCATAAAGAGAAATGAAGTGTTGATACTTGCTACAACGTGGGTGAACATATGCTAAATGATAAAGCCAGAACTAAAGACAACATAGTGAATGATTTCCATGGTATGAAATGCCCAGAATATGCAAATCTATAAACCCAGAAAGTAGAGTAGTTGTTGCCTCAGGAGCTGGAGGGAAATGGGGAGTGATTGATAATGGGTATAAAGTTTCTTTCTGGAATAATCAAGTGTTCTAAATTGTGATGGTTGCACATTTCTGTGAATATAGTAAAGCCAATAAATTGTACACTTTAGATAAATGGATTATATGGTATGAAAATTTTATTTCACATAGAACTTAAGGGAAGAAAATTATAAAAGACATAAAAGAACAATATGAATCAGAATTCGACAAACTCAGAAATGAGGTGATAGAATTTAGAAAGAGTTAGAAATAAAAGAAAAATATCATTTCAGAAGTGAGGAATAAGCTACAAGAACAACAGATTGAATAAAATCAATAGATAATTCTTTATGAGATATAGATGATGAAAAGGAAGAAATTTTTAAAAATCAAAGAAAAATGAAACATTCAAAATATTCAAGAAAATGTGACAAATAATGCAAATAAAGAATATCCAATGTATAGAGGACAGAAGTTTCTAAAGAAAAAATACCAAGGGAAGAGAACAAATACTGAAAATTATAATTCAAGAAAACTTTCCGGAAATAAAAATGATTTGAAATTATATATTGAAAGAGCATAGGACATATCTTGAATATTGATAGAACAACTGAAACCAACATCTATTTTAGTAAAATTACTGGACTTACAAAAAAAGAAAGAAAAGAAAGATATCCTTTTTTTTGTCCATGCAAAACTAACGAGTGGCTTATAAGAGAAAAGAATTAGATTTTCATTGGAAGAAAATGGAATAATATATTTAAGATACTCAGGGAAAGAAAATATGCCCAAAGATTTTATATCCAGCAAAACTGACTTTCAGGAAAAAGGTACAGGCTGTTATCAGCATCAGAGAATATTGTTCCCATGAGCTTTTCCTGAGGAACTGATTAGAGAAAGACTTTCAAAAATCCAGAATGATTAGAGATACATTGATATATGGACTGATGGGAAAAGATTAAACATATAGAACTAAAACTTAGAGAGGGTTTAAAAAGAAGAGTATAAAGTATGTCATGGCTGAAAGTGTAAACAATCCAAATATAGAACAAGTATAAAAATAATAGAGGAGAATAGAGAGTATGTAAAATTTTAGACTATTCTCAATAATTTTATTGGTGATGGTAATAATGTTTCCAAGATGTTGTAATCTTGGAATGTTGTACATCTAATGTGGCCTAAAGCAAATGAATATTATGGGATACTAATTCTATCATCCCCTGAAAACCAGGATTGTTGTGCTTCAGTTCAGTTTAGTCACTCAGTTGTGTCCGACTCTTTGCGACCCCAAGGACTGCAGCACTCCAGGCCTCCCTGTCCATCAGCAACTCTTGGAGTTTACTCAAACTCATGCCCATTGAGTCAGTGATGCCATCCAACCATCTCATCCTTTGTCGTCCCCTTCTCCTCCTGCCTTCCATGTTTCCCAGCATCAGGGTCTTTTCAAATGAGTCAGCTTTTCACATCAGGTGGCCAAAGTATTGGAGTTTCAGCTTCAACATCAGTCCTTCCAATGACTAAGCAAGACTGATTTCCTTTAGGATGGACTGGTTGGATCTCCTCTTGCAGTCAAGGGACTCCACGATCTCTCCAACACCACAGTTCAAAGCATCAATCTCATGCTCGGCTTTCTTACAGCCAACCTCACATCCATACAATGACTACTGGAAAAACCATAGCCTTACTAGATGGACTTTGTGGCCCAAGATACTCAACTTTTTAATATGCCTGTTCAGTGGTCATAAATTCTCCAAGAGTAAGCGTCTTAATTTCATGCACAGCACAATCGCAGTGATTTTTGGAACCCAGAAAAACAAAGTCTGTCACTGTTTCCACTGTTTCCCCCCATCTATTCCCATAATATGGACCAGATGCCATGATCTTTAGTTTCTGAATTTGAGCATAAGCAACTTTTTCACTGTCCTTCACTTCATCAGAGGCTTTAGGTTCTTCATTTTTCTGCCATAAGGGTGGTGTCATCTGCTATCTGATTACTGATATTTCTCCCCACAAACTTGATTCCAGCTTGGTGCTTCACCAGCCTTTCTCATGATGTACTCTGTATAACAGGGACAATATATGGTTGATGTACTCCTTCCTATTTGAACCATCTGTTGTTTATGTCATCTAACTCTGCTTCTGACTGCATATAGGTTCTCAGAGGCAGGTCAGGTGTCTGGTATTTCCCATGTCTTTCCAGAATTCCACAGTTTATTGATCCACACAGCAAAGGCTTTAGAATAGTCAATAAACGCAGAATAAGATGTTTTCTGGAATCCTTGCTTTCGATGATCCAGCGATTTGGGCAATTATTCTGGTTCCTCTGTCTTTCTAAAACCAGCTGAAATCTGGAAGTTCTCAGTTCACGTACTGTTTGAAGCCTGGCTGGCAGAATTTGAGCATTACTACTTGGTGTGTTGAGATAAGTGCAATTGTGCGGTAGTTTGAACATTCTTTGGCATTGCCTTTCTTTGGGATTGGAATGAAAACTGACCTTTTCCAGTCCTGTGGCCACTGCTGAGTTTTCCAAATTTGCTGGCATATTAAGTGCAGCACTTTCACAGCATCACCTTTTAGGATTTGAAACAGCTCAACTGGAATTCTATCGCCTCCACTAGCTTTGTTCATAGTGATGTTTCCTAAGGCCCACTTGACTTCACATTCCAGGATGTCTGGCTCTTGGTGAGTGATCAGACCACCATGGTTATCTGGGTCATGAAGATCTTTTTTGTATAGTTCTGTGTATTCTTGCCACCTCTAAATATCTTCTGCTCTTGTTATGACCCTACCATTTCTGTCCTTTACTGAGCCCATCTTTGCATGAAATGTTCCCTTGGTATCTCTAATTTTCTTGAAGAGATCTCTAGTCTTTCCCATTCTATTGTTTTCCTCTATTTCTTTGCACTGATCACTGAGGAAGACTTTCTTATCTCTCCTTGCTATTCTTTGGAACTCTGCATTCAAATGGGTATATCTTTCCTTTTCTCTTTTGCTTTTTGCTTCTCTTCTTTTGTTGTGTTTAAGGATATCGAATTATAACAGGTAAGAGATGATGTGAAAACCCTAAAGTCTTGAATTGAACTGGAAATAGTATGAATTTATGAGATGTTTTATCTCTATCAATCTATGTATCCATGTATGTATTGTATGTATATATCTATCTATTTCCTGGAGGAGGGCACAGCAACCCACTCCAATATTCTTGCCTGGAGAATCCCCATGGACAGAGGAGCCTGGCAGGCTATGGTTCATACATAGTGTCACAAAGAGTCGGACACAACAGAAGCGACTTAGCATGCATGCATGGATGTATCTGTCTATCTCCAAACTCCAGGAGATGGTGAAGGACAGGGAAGCTAGGCATGCTGCAGTCTGTGGGATTGCAAAGAATCGGAAGGGATTTGAGCCACTGAGCAACAATAACAATGTATCTATTGAAAGAAATCTATAAACAATCAACCAATCCAACTGCAATAAGCATTTCCAGTACCCAGACTGTGGCTTGAAATACTGTTTCCCAACTAAAGGAAATCAAAGTTTCCTGGGAAAATGTTTGAATCATGGTATAGTATTAGTTTGGACTCTTTTGTCATATGGAATATGAGTAAACTATCAAAGACCACTAGAGCCATGTCAAGAGGACTCAGAAACCAAACTGAAGAGGCACCTTTGACCAAACAATAGATGCATAAAAATAAAATGAGGGCTTCCTAGGTGGTACTACTGGTAAAGAGCCTGCCTGCCAATGCAGGAGACATAAGAGAGGCGGGTTTGATCCCTGGGTTGGGAAGATCCCCTGGAGGAGGGCCTGGCAACCCACTCCAGTATTCTTGCCTAGAGAATTCCATGGACAGAGGAATCTGGTGGGCTGCAGTGCATGTGGTCGCAGAGTCAGACACGATTAAGCAACTAATGCACAAAAATAAAATAAGAATAAAAAATAATTAAAAAGACATAATAAATGCTATCAACTAAAATTATGAAATATTTCTAAACCCATGGGTTCATAAGGACATCAAAAATTTCTCACTGGCCACCTTCAGAGGGTGATAAGGAACTGTTCTGATTAACCATTGTGTATAACAAACTCCCCTAAGACTTAGTAAAGTAAACAACGATTTTGTTGTGTTTGCGTAGTCTATCCTTCAGTCCCCTTTTAACAGGGCCTGGGGGTACAGTTGCATGAAGCTTGGGATGTCATCTGCGAAAAACGAAATGGCTGGGGCTGAAATTATCTGGAGGCTACTTTGCTTGTATGTCTGGGCCTGGGTTAAACTGAATCCAAGCCTGTGCTTAGCTGGGGTCATCTCAGAGTGGCTGCATTTGGTATAAGGCAGCTCAGGGCCCCGAGAGCACGCCTTCTAAGAAACAAGGCAGAAACTGCCTGATCTTTTATGACTCAGCCATGGAAGTCACACCGTGACATTTCCATACTCTGTTGTTTCAAGTGGTCACATGTCCTCCCAGATTCAATGGGAGGGGACACAGATCCTACCTCTTAAACTTGGAAGTGCCAGAGAATTCACAAGCATGTTTTAAAACCATTCATCACAGGAACAAATTCATTTTCTCAAAAACTGATGATTAAAGCAAAGAAAACTTAGTTTTTGCTATTTGAACAGTGCCACCGAGGAAGCAAACATAATATAAAGGGGAGCCACCCTTTACAGAAATATCCAACTAATAAATGAAAAATAAATGATGAAATTAGAATATCACCAATCTGCAGATCCCAGCGAATTAATGGAGCTAGATGTTGAGTGGCAACAGCAAGTTACCCCATAAAAAGAGGGACAACCAGCCTGTGAAGAAAGAACTCACCGCCACCTGGGGTCCTGCAGAAGGGAGTGAACACCATCTGGTCCAGCCAGTGTGCAAGACGTCAGAGGCAGGGGAGATACTGCATTGTCCCATGAATCCACAGTTAGAGAAATACAGACTCTGAGGGGCTCTGTAGGCCAAACACCCCAGGTTCATTAACAGATGGATTGAAAAGGAAAGAAAGTGAGACAGCCTGGGACCTGGGACCCTTTGCTGCCGTGCTTAAACCTGGACAAAACCTCTCCTTGAGCAACGAAATACAGAGAAACTATAAGGGACTAGAAAAAGCCGCATGTGTGCAGAGGTGGGACGACAAGATACCAAAAGACGGGAACAACCAGCTGCCATGGGAACAAAAGCAGGGTATCATGCAGGCTCCCTGAACGCACTGAAGCAGTGGGCACACTCCCTAAGCCCTCTCTCCAGTCTGACCCCTGGACCCACGCCCACCCTCACACCATATCAGGTACCACCTCGACTCCCCGGGGAAGCAAGTGAGCTAGGGAACCTGTTGCTTGCTTTTATTCCCTTTCTGCTGCAGCAGGCACACCAATAAAGACTGGCCTGAATTTCCCCTCCACCCTCTGATCAATTTCTATTGATTAAGGAGACCAAGAACCCTGGTCAGTAACAAAAGGAACAGAGGGGAGCCTGGAGATTAAACTCAAAAGATATAAAGTGGAAAAATAAGGAGGAAGGCATAGAGGCATAGGGGCGTAGACGGAGGCACAGTGTGTCTAAGTATGAGGATTTGGTGATGAAACCATGAAGAAACAAGGAAGTGATTATAATAAAAGTCAGCATGGTGGTTACTTTCCAGGGAAGGGAGACAAATGAGGTTGGCACAGGGCCACAGAGAGGGGTCTGGGAGGTCAGTGCTTTTGGTCACATGGGGTTCACCTTATGAGATGACTCATTACAACTCTGCATTTATTTAAGGGTTTTCTGTATGTTTGATTTTACAATAAAAAATTTAAAAATAGGGAAGCAGAGGAAGAAGGAAGGAGTGATTCTGATGATGGTGGTAACACCTAACATTTATTGCACTCTTACAGATTAGATAGCGTTGTTGTTGTTTAGTTGCTAAGTTATACCTGACTCTTGTGACCCCATGGACTAGCCCATTAGGCTTCTCTGGCCATGGGATTTCCCAGGCAAGAATCCTGGAGTGGGTTGTCACTTCCTTCTCCAGGGAATCTTTCCAACCCAGAGATCCTGCATTGGCAGATGAATTCTTTACCAGTAAACCAGCAGGGAAGCCCACGGATTAGGTAAAGAATATTTAATTCTCACTATCATCACCACCATTATTCCCATTTTTCATACGGTGAAACTGAGGGTTTACAAAAGTTAAGTAACCTGAACAAGGTCTTAAGTTAGTGAGTGATAGGAGACACAAGCCAGATATTCCCACAAATAGTTACGGGAAGAGCAAGGCCGCCTCTACGCTCTGCTCTCCTCTGCTCAGTGAAAAAAAAAATACAGAGGATTTACTCTTTGATACTCATTATGGAGAAAGTGTGAAAGGCACTCTTTCATTTTTGCCCAATAGCACTTTCGGGGAGTAAAGCTGTGCTAAGCATTTTGTGATAAGTGACTGGTACACAAGCCAATAATTCAATTTGAGATTTATAAAAACATATTTCTCCTCTTAGCATGGTTTTAAATATCCAGCTCTCTTTACTGAAAACAAATGTCCTATATGCCCTTGCTATTCATCCTCTTTCTAATATTTAAAAGAGAAGAAGTTTTAAATCATATGATTAAAAATTTTATATAGAAAAAGAGAATGTCATTTGTTTTTTAAAATAAAATTTTGGCTATAACCTCTTATTTATTTATTTTCCAAGTTTTAAAAATTATTTCATTATGCATAAGAGATTATAGAAATTTTCAATGTATTTTAAAAAGGGTATTGGGACTGACTTAGCTAAATCCCAGAAACCTGATGCTATAGGTTTCTTATGTGGGGCTTCCCCAGTGGCTCGGCAGTAAAGAATCTGCCTGCAATGCAGAAGCCTCGGGAGCCTCTCGTTGGGTGGCTTCTCTCGTGGCAGAGCACGGGCTCAGGAGTTGTAGCTCACAGGCTTGCGGATCCCACTGCTCCACGGCATGTGCGATCTTCCCAGAGGAATCGAACCCGCGTCTCCTGTATTGGCACGAGGACTCTTTACCACTGAGGTACCAGGGAAGCCCCAAATACCCAAACTTTTAAGACAGTATCTCAGTCAAAACAGAGAAACCAAGCTTTGGAAAGTGTATACAGGATCCACTTTCCCAAGCAGCTTAATTTTAAATCAGTGACCTGTGAAGTGAAGGTTGCTCAGTCATGTCCAGCTCTTTGCAACCACATGGACTGTAGCCTTCCAGGCTCCTCTGTCCATGAAATTCTCTAGGCAAGAACACTGGAGTGGGTAGCCTTTCCCTTCTCCAGGGGATCTTCCCAACCCAGGTCTCCTGCATTATAGGTGGATTCTTTACCAGCTGAGCTACCAGGGAAGCTCTAATTTTAAATCAGTGACCCATATTGATGCATAATGATAAAACTTTTTTTAAAGTTAAAGTGAGTATTTATTAGCAAATGAATGAAACTTGGCTGCACATTGCAATCACTGGGGACTGTAAGTGAGTGCAAATGCCCAGGTTTCTCCCCAGAGGCACTGATGTAATAATTCTAGGGTGTGGCTTGGACATCAGGTTTTTAAACATTTTTGCTTTAATTTTAAAACTTCTAGTTTTTATTTATGGAAGTGTAGCTGTTTTGTATGTCTGTGAGTCTGTTTCTGTTTTGTAAATAAGTTCATTTGTGTAATTTTTCCTTATATTCCACACATAAACAATATATGATGTTTGTCTCCTTCTGACTTATTTCACTTAGTATGATTATTCTCTAGGTCCATCCATGTTGCTGTAAGTGGAATTATTCCATCCTTTTTTATGGCTGAGTAACGTTCCTTTGTACATATGTATCACCTTGTCTTCATCCATTCTTCTGTTGGTGGATGTTCAGGTTTCTTGCATGTCTTGGCTATTGTAAATAGTGCTGCTGTGAACACTGGGGTGTGTGTATCTTTTACAATCAGAATTTTCATCTTTTCTGAGTATATGCCCAGGAATGGGATTGCAGGATCGTATGGTGGCTCTATTGTTAGTTTTTTGAGGAATGTCCGTACTATTCTCCACAGTGACCGTATGTTCTCACCAACAGGGTGTGAGGATTCATTTTTCTCTGGACCCTCTCCAGCATTTATCATTTATAGACTCTTTGATGATGGCCATTTTGACCAGTGTGAGGTGATACCTCATTGTAGTTTTGATTTGCATTTCTTTAATAATTAGTGATGTTGAGCTTCTTTTCATGTGCCTGTTGAGGTTATAACTTGTTGTTGTTATTGTTGTTGTTGTTTTCATTTATTTTTATTAGTTGGAGGCTAATTACTTTACAATATTGTAGTGGTTTTTGCCATACATCGACATGAATCAGCCACGGATTTACATGTGTTCCCCATCCTGATCCCCCCTCCCGCCTCCCTCTCCATCCCATCCCTCTGGGTCTTCCCAGTGCACCAGCCCTGAGCACTTGTCTCATGCATCCAACCTGGGCTGGTGATCTGTTTCACCCTTGATAGTATACTTGTTTCGATGCTGTTCTCTCAGAACATCCCACCCTCGCTTTCTCCCACAGAGTCCAAAAGTCTGTTCTGTACATCTGTGTCTCTTTTTCTGTTTTGCATATAGGGTTATCGAAAAATATGGAACGCTTCACGAATTTTTGTGTCATCCTTGCGCAGGGGCCATGCTAATCTTCTCTGTATCATTCCAATTTTAGTATATGTGCTGCCTAAGTGAGCACGAGGTTATAACTTAAAGAAAAACTATTTAAGTAAGGTGTCTTCTTGTCTCTCAAAGTCACTTTGAAAACTACAAGGCAAGATGTCTTATCTTCTAAGATAAAAGCAGACCCTTTGAATACACAGGACCTATTAAATTCTTTTGTGTCTCTACCAAGTAATTTCAGAGTAGGCCCTGTTTGCTCACCAGGCCACTGCTTCCTAAATTTGCAATTAGTGGAATGTCCAAAAGAGGGCACTTGTTCCCCAGAACTCAAAGGAGCCACTCCAAGGACAAAAGGCGAGCAGCTATAAACAAAACAGACCCAATCCATCCAGAGGACTGAGAACAAAAGGGTAGGTTTTTTAAAAAAGCAAGAGAGACTCAGTATTTAATGCTGCCTCCCGTAATCTCCACAAACAACCTAGAACTAGGTACAACTTGTCGCAGACAGGCTGAATTCTGCAGCATAAAAAGTAAAGTAGAAAATATCTGGTTTAAGAAAATGATATTGTTTGCTTAGTATAAAAAGTTCCATGCTCGTAATACCTACTTATTCAACAGAATAGATGCACTCAGGCTTTGCTGAACCCAAAACCAATAAATTTAAACATGAATCATGCATTTGGTGGGATAAAACTCTAGGTGCTCTGTTTGGTAAGATATTGGTCAGACACTTAGCCCTTCCCAGGCAAGCCCCGTGTTATCCCTGACTTTGTTCTGGCTTATCACCGAACACACATCCCATCCACATGAATAGCTTTTCACAAATAATTATGCTCTTAAAAACTTGGAGCAACTTTCACAGTCTGTCTTTAAGAAAACACAAAGAGAGCAAACACAAAGAGAGGAATATTTCAGAGCAAGCAACTCAAAGCAAACACACAAACGGAAGGCCAGCCCCTCGTTTACTTACAGGCCTTTAAGCTTCTAATATTGACATTAGTTTCTGAGGTCTCCTATGCATGTTCTCTTCTACAGCGAACAAGAGTGCTTGAATCTATAAAGAGGCAGATTTTGCTGCTCCAGAAAGATGGGTTATTTGTCTCCCCAAGGACAAAAGACAATTTGGAAGAGCTGACGGGCTGAGTTATTGGGAGCAATGGGCAAGTAGTCTCTGCTAGCCAAATAAGTTCCTTTGCATAAGCTATAGCGATACATTACAGAATCCAGGATAAAGACCCAGAACAAGAGACGGACAGTCGGAAGATTACAGTGTTTGAGAAGGATTCGGCTCAGCATTTTCTTAAGGTCTGTGTGAAAGAATTACCTTGAACTTCAGTATGCCTCTCCAAAAGGTATTTTTAGAAGCAATTACGTTAAAAGCTTTGAGAGCCTTGGAGCTTTATCTAAACGGCTATCTCTTAGCCTAAGGGACCTTAAGGTATTGAATTAAGTGAGTTTACTCTTAAAAACAAGAGCTTCCCTAGAGAAAGACAGCAGCCTCGCTTGCAGCACACAAGTTGGGACATATCTGGAGAAGGCCAGGTGTATCTGGGGAGGAGGCGGGGGCTGCTGCTGTTGGCGTCGTTTTCCCTCATGCGATACATTGATCAGGAGAGGGGCCTGTGCCGTCTTTTTATTTTTTAACTTTTATTTTATACTGACGTATACTTGCTTTACAAAATTGTGTTAGTCTCAGCTGTATAGCAAAGTGATTCAGTTGTACGTATATATTGAATATGTATAAATACACACACAGACATGTATACATATATGTGGTTGTTGTTTAGTCGCTCAGTTGTGTCCCACTCTTTTCAGATCCCATGGATCACCAGGCTTCTCCATCCATAGCATTTTCCAGGCAAGAATATTGGAGTGGGTTGCCATTTCCTCCTCCAGGGGAGCTTCCTGACCCAGTGATCAAATTCACGTCTCCTGCATTGCAGGCAGATTCTTACTGCTGAGCCATAAGGGAAGTCTATATATGTGTTGGCTCAGATGATAAAGAAATTGCCTGCAGTGCCGAAGACCCGGGTTTGATCCATGGGTTGGGAAGATTCCCTGGAGAAGGGAATGGCAATCCACTCCAGTGTTCTTGCCTGGAGAATCCCATGGACAGAGGAGCCTGGTGGGCTACAGTCCATGGGGTCACAAAGAGTCAGACATGACTGAATGACTAACCCTTCACAAAAAAATCTCTGTTCTTTTTCAGATTCTTTTCCCATATAGGTTACTACAGGATATTGAGTAGAACTCCCTGTGCTGTCTAGTAGGTCCTTGGTGACTATGTGCAGGCTTGGTAAAGGGCTCGCCCCCTTCTAGGAGTGTCCGCGCTGTCTTCAACTTCAGTAACTTCCTGCTCATTTGCTAGTGCAGGAGGTTTTTATCCTGGGGCCTTAAGGATGCACAGGGTCTGAGATATCTTGAAGTCATATTTGAGAGGTGTGGTTACAAAAATGTGCACTGTCTATTCAGAACAGCCAAGACATAGAAATGTCCCTTGACAGATGAATGGGTAAAGGAGATGTGGTATATATAGATACAATGGAATACTACTCAGCCATGAAAAAAAAACAAGATAATACCATTCACAGCAACATGAATGGACCTAGAGGTTATCATGTTAAGTGGAGTCAGAGAAAGACACATACCACGTGGCATCACTTGTAAGTGGAATCTAAAATATGACACGAATGAACCTATCTATGAAACGGAAATAGATTCACAGACACGGAGAGCAGACCTGTAGTTGCCAAGGGGGAGGGGCTGGGGGCGGTGTATTGGCAGTTTGGGATTAGCAGAGGCAAACTATGTATGTTGAATGGAGGAACAACAAGGTCCTATGGTATAACACAGAGAACTGTGCTCAGTAGCCTGTGATAAAGCATAATGGAGAAGAATATGAAAAAGAATATACATGTGGGCTTTCCTGGTGGCTCAGATGGTAAAGAATCTGCCTGCATGTAGAAGCCCTGGGTTCATTTCATGGGCCAAGAAGATTCCCTGGAGGAGGGCATGGCACCCCACTCCAGTATTCTTGCCGGGAAAATCCCATGGACAGAAGAGCCTGGTGGGCTACTGTCCATGGGGTCTCAAAAGAGTGGGGCACGAGTGAATGACTAACAGCATGCATAACTGAGTCACTCTGCTGGATGGCAGAAATTAATACAGCATTGCAAATCAGTTTTACTTAAATAGAATAAGTTAAAAAAATTAAAATGCGCATTGTTTTCTTCAGAGGATCAGCTTAAACTTTTATTGAGTTCCAGAGGGATTTACAGCTTCCAAAGGGCTATGGAAATCGCCCCAGAGGGATTGTGGAGGAACTGAGGTTGGAGAAGCCACACTGCCTCGGGGACTTGACAGGCAGAGGGCCCAGGGAGCTGACAGAGCCATTTACAACGTCTAGGCAACCAAGGAACCCCAGAGGTCCTTCCTTTCAAGTCGGTGATTTTACAAATAAGGAAACTGAGTCTCAGAGTCACTCAGTAGGCCAGTACCTGGTCCCTAACTCTCCCCTGGGAGTTCCTTCCGTAACAGCGCTCAGGACGATCAGGTTCTTCCAGTTCTAATCCTGGGAGTTGAGGGGAGGGGAGGCAGGAGAGAGGGGACTTCCAGCGTCATCAAGGTGGGTTCAGACTTCACAGGATTTCCATCAGCAACGCATTGTTGGGAGTGTGGCCTCCGGAGCATGGGTATAGTCTCGACTCTGACTTTTCTATGTGACTTTAGGAAAATCATCTTCCTTCATGTGCCTCAGTTTTCGTCTCTGTCAAGTGGGAATGATAGTAGCACACACCATGTAAGGTTTTGCGGTGAGGATTAAACGAGCACATCTTATGTACACAGAACAGGGTCTGACTGTATTCAGCACTTGCTTCATCCTCATCTATTATTGATATTTTGCAAGCATTTATTGAGCATTTCTTATATTCAAAGCATTGTGCCAGACACTAAGGATAGTAATCAAGACAAAGGCCCAATTTATTTCCTTCAGCCAGGAGTGGGTTGTGGGGAAACCAGTTAATTAAAATGTATTGTGACAAGTGGTTGGCCCGATGCCCTTGGTAACGGGGAGAGACACCAACATCTAGTATCTTACATTTCTCCTGAGACTCAGAATGCAAACCTGCACAGGCAAACCACAGTCTGTTCTGTGGCTCTGCCTACGAAAGGGCCCTGGAACGATGAGGCAATGCCATATGCCAATGCAAGCATTAGGGGCAGGGCTGACAGGCGCTCCAAGTGGCAGTTTGGGACTGGACAAGGTAGCACAGTTGGGGAGGAGGGTCACAGCTGGGGAGAACTGGGATCTTAGGACCAGATGCTGCGCAAAGCTGCCAGGGAACCCTGGGATCTGATTACACCCCGGAGTTTATGGGCCAGCAGAGCTAAGACACAGAGCGGCAGAGCTGGGTTGACTTCCTCCATGGTGACAGTGTATTCTGCGGTCTTTTTTGAAGGCATGTGGCCAGGACCCCATGCCTACCGACCCCCTGAGTTAAGTATAAAGCCCTCTGTATCAGATGGGATTCTGCAGAGAAACAGAACCAACAGGATGTGTATATACAGAAGGAGGTTCATTTTAAGAAATTGGCCGTCCCACTGTGGACACTGCGTGCCTGCTGAGTCACTCAGTCGTGTCCAACTCTTTGTGACCCCACGGACTGTAGCCCGCCAGGCTCCTCTGTCCATGGAATTCTCCAGGCAAGAATGCTGGAGAGGGTTGCCGTACCCTCCTCCAGGGGATCTTCCCAACCCTGGGATCAAACGTGCGTCTCCTGCATTGGCAGGCAGGTTCTTTACTACTAGCACCACCTGGGAAGTCTGGAATTGCAGAGCAGGTCAGCAGGCTGGACACTCCAATGGGAGCTGAAAATGCAGTCATGAGTCTGAGGCAAAATTTCTTTTTTACAATGTTAGTGTTAGTCGCTCAGTCGTGCCCGACTCTTTGCGACCCCATGGACTGCAGCCCACCAGGCTCCTCTGTCCATGAGATTTTCCAGGAAAGGATACTGGAGTGGGTTGCCATTTCCTTCTCCAGGGGATCTTCCCAACCCAGGGATTGAACCCAGGTCTCCTGCACTGCAGGCAGATTCTTTACTAACTGAGCTACAAGGGAATTACTTATTTTTAATTGGAGGACAATTGCTTTACGATTGACTGGTGGCAGAATTTCTTTGCTGCCACCTGGAGGCAGCAGTCTGTCCTTTTCAGGAGACCTCAGGTTTTGTTTTGTTTTAAGGCCTTCAACTGATTATATGAGGCCCACCCATGTTGTGGAAGATAATCTGCTTTTCACCAAGTCAACTGATTTGAATGTTAATCACATCTAAAAAAATACCTTCACAGCAACATCCAGACTGGTATTTGACCAAACAATTGGGCACCATTCGTTCCATGGCCTAGCCAAGTTGACACAAAATGAACCATCACATCTGACTCCAACACTCACCAAATGCCCTAAGCCCACATGAAAACAGAGGAAAAGAGAGCTTTTGGTTTAAAACCTTAACAAATCTGAACATTTTCTTGCAACTCTTCACCTCCTCTGCAAAGGTGCCCCCGGGTCCCATGCCATGGTCATGTCCACGTCCTCTGCGGAACCAGCGTCCATTGCCCGCCCTGTGACCCTGTCAGTTCTGGGTTGTAACCATGTTTAGTCTCCTGACTTTGTATTTCATCCTTGGTTCCTCAGGGCTTAGCTTTCATTGCACCTACTGCACACAGCAAGTGCCCAACAAATGTTTGTTCAGTGAGGAAATTTCTGCTTCTGGAACTCCGCCAGAGCCTCTGAGACCAAAGAAAAGAGGAATTCAGGTTCCCTGACAAACCCTTGATGCCCAGAGAGCCCAGCATCTAAGACGGCAGGAGCCTGTGTATTCGTGTTAAACATTGAATTTACACAAGCCCACGTCATGCCACGGCAATGAGCATGACTCTTCTATACAATGTGCTAACAGAACTGTACACTTGCCTTATTCACCATCAGATAGCAGCAATGAGTCACTTCCTTGGGAGTGGGAGTTCAAACTAAGTATCTTGACGTGGAAGGTTCCAGTTCTCTGGGCTTGGCTGTCGTCCATTCTTTCCTTTACCCTAAAAGCATTTATTGGATGCTGACTGCGCCAGGAGCATAATCGCAGTCCTCAAGGAATGTATGGCCTAGGGCTCGAGACTTCCCTTACATCTTCATACAGAAATGCCAGATTCACTTGATATTTGGCCATAAGGAAATGCAGTGAATCTTGGGTCAAAATGTCATGTTTTTTTAATGACTTCATCTTTAAACTTGACACAAAGTCAAAGCTTGGTGAGGCAGGGGCCCCTTCAGGTTTGTGCTATTTCTTCTTTAGTAGAATGTGAGGTGGGCTTCCCAGGAGGCGTAGTGGTAGAGAAGCTGCCTAGCAATGCAGGAGACACAAGAGATGCAGGTTTGATCCCTGGGTCAGGAAGAACCATGGAGAAGGAACTGGCAGCCCACTCCAGTATTCTTGTTGGAAAGCTCCATGGACAGAGGAGCCTGATGGGCTATAGTCCTTGGGGTCGCAAAGAGTTGGAGACGACCAAATGTGCATACACACACACTCACATAGACTGTGAGATGTAATAGTGCCCATATCAGGCTGTAAATTCTAACACTTTAACCACTGCAAACTTGGAAAAACCAAGTCAGGGAAGAAAACTCCCTGCCCTTCTCCTTTCTCTCACCCATGTTTCCAAATTAAACTTGGAAAACCAAGGGGAAATAGAGAAAAATTTCCTTCGTAATTATCATAAGATTAGCATACAGTGGAATTTTAGATTACAGATCTTTTTAGAAAATATCCTTTTTAGAAAAGGATATTTGTCCAGAGTGATGCTTTATAAAACTCAATATGTCTCAAAGTACAAAATACCCTTCAGCTGTACCTTGTGTTACTGAGCCCATCTGTACAACGTCACCTCCGAGACCTCCCCTTTTTGCTGGCTGTGTGCTGACAGAACATGGGAGGTGAGTGCTTCTTGGCATTAGCCATTCCACATGGTGGCCTGAGGACATTTCCTAGAAGTTTCCATCTCCACTCTATTCTTATTCCCACATCTGGCTCAGGAGGATGCAGCTCATGTAGTCCATAGTATGAACCACAAAGGAAAGAAACTTGATTTGAGACAGAGATTTTCCAAATAAAGTACAATATTTAAAATACCCACTATTTCAAGTCTAAAGACTTACATTTTAGCTATAGGAATTAGATTGATATGGAATTTTAAGTCAACAGAATCTGGAGAGCAGTTTTGAGAGCATGGCAGACCGAGATGAGATGCCCTCTCCCCAGTAGTGTGCTGGAAAATGTGGAACAACCAGCTCTTCCAAAAATACTGTATGTATGTATAAGCTTATTACACATTTTCTTGACTTAAAGGCTGTATGCCTGGGTGCAAAGTCCCTTCAGTCGTGTCCAACTCTTTGGAACCCTATGGGCTGTAACCCGCCAGGCTCCTCTGTCCATGGGATTCTCCAGGTGACAATACTGGAGTGGGTTGCCGTGCCCTCCTCTGGGGGGTCTTCCCAAATCAGGACAGAACCTGAGTCTCTTATGTCTCCTGCATTGGCAGGTGGGTTCTTTACCATTAGCATCACCAGGGAAACCCCTTCAAGGACATATACAGGATATAATTTACAAATAACAGTTAAATATATAATGCTCTTTGTGGTAGATTTCATATCACCTCCTGACTCTCCCAGAACATGCTTGTTGAGTTTTGCAATCCAATTTTACCTTCAGCCAATCTCTGTTTGCCGTCCAACCATGATTTGACAAATGGGGTTGCATTTTAATCTGCTAACTCATTTCCTGATAGATTTATTGTTATAACATTTGGTATGTGACTCACTGTTGAACTAGTTCTCTTGCTTATGCAGATTATGTTGATCAAAGTGAAACCTCTTTTAGCCTCAGCACTAGATTTGACATATTTTCAAGTTTAATCTGATTTATTAACATTTTCTCATCACCTTCTTGGTTCTAGGGTTTCCCTGGTAGCTCAGATAGTAGAGAATCTTCCTTAATGCAGGAGACCTGGCTTCCATCCCTAAGTCAGGAAGATCCCCTGGAGAAGGGAATGGCAACCCACTCTAGTATTCTTGCTTGGAGAATTCCATGGACAGACTGTGTGATCACAAAGAGTTGGACATGACTGAGCGACTAACACTCTTAGCTCTAGACCAGGGATTGACAGACTATGGCCAGTGGGCCAAATCTGGCTTGAAGCCAGTTTTGCAAATAAAGTTTTATTGGAAAGCAGCCACACACATTTGTTTCCATGGTAGCTGTGGCTGCTTTGCACTGCAAGAGCAGAGGTGAATAGTTGCAACAGAGACCATGTGGACCACAGAGCTGAAAATATTTACTCTCTGGCCCTTTACGGAACAAGTCTGTCAACCTTTGAACTAGATGATTAATAAAGGATAAGTCAAGCCCTGCTTTGTGGTATTCGCAGGTTTCTATGATGTAATAAGTACTCCCACTGCAGCAAGTTTCAAGCCATCACTGTGAGGTCACTGAATGCAGAATTGGGAAGAACAGCTAAGATGTTCATCACACAGAACTCTGACACAGATGCAGTAGATGAAAATGACAGCAAGAGCGTAGAGAACAGTGAAAGTGTAGTCCAATCATTTGCAAGTGACAAGTTTGAGTTTTTATCACCTATGTTTTATTATTATGTATTTAATTGTGGGTTTCTATGGCAACCCACTCCAGTACTCTTGCCTGGAAAATCCCATGGATGGAGGAGTGTCGTAGGCTACAGTCCATGGGATCGAAAAGAGTTGGACATGACTGAGCGACTTCACTTTCACTTTTCACTTTCTATAATTTAGTTTTTAATAATGGCTGTGTTTAGCAACTGGCTCATACAATTCCTAAAAATTTAGTCGTTGGTTCTTATGAACTGATACAGGCCAACACCGGTACACCTCTGTCACCCCCTAAAACTAGAACTCATGGAAATGCTAGTTAAACTCTACTGTGGGCAGGAATCCCTTAGAAGAAATGGAGTAGCCATCATAGTCAATTAGAGAGTCTGAAATGCAGTCAGTCAGTCAATTCAGTCGCTCAGTTGTGTCCAACTCTTTTCGACCCCATGAGTTGCAGCACACCAGGCCTCCCTGTCCATCACCAACTCCCGGAGTCTACTCAAACTCACATCCATCAAGTTGGTGATGCCATCCAGCCATCTCATCCTCTGTCGTCCCCTTCTCCTCTTGCCCCTAATCCCTCCCAGCATCAGGGTCTTTTCCAATGAGTAACTCATCACATGAGGTGGCCAAAGTACGGGAGTTTCAGCTTCAGCATCAGTCCTTCCAATGAACACCCAGGACTGATCTCCTCTAGGATGGACTGGTTGGATCTCCTTGCAGTCCAAGGGACTCTCAAGAGTCTTCTCCAACACCACAGTTCAAAAGCGTCAATTTTTCAGCACTGGATGCAATCTCAAAAATGACAGAATGATCTCTGTTTGTTTCCAAGGCAAATCATTCAATATTACGGTAATCCAAGTCTATGCCCCAACCAGTAATGCTGAAGAAGCTGAAGTTGAACGGTTCTATGAAGACCTACAAGGCTTTCTAGAACTAACACCCAAAAAAGATGTCCTTTTCATTATAGGGGACTGGAATGCAAATTTGGCCTTGGAGTACAGAATGAAGCAGGGCAAAGGCTAATAGAGTTTTGCCAAGAGAACATATCAACTATAACAGGTACTATAAACAAGAAGGGAACTTGGCGCTGGAGCTGGATCGGTGAGTGAGCTAGAGATAGGAGAGTGGGCCAAAGGGCCAGGGGATGTCAAACCCTCAGGGTTGGAGGGCTTGATACTCAAACAGGGATAAGAGCCATGTGTGGGTATGCACAAGATTACTGGGACCCGGCATTAAATGGGGGCCCTGGAGGGCAGCCTCTGTATAGAAACTAGAACAACCCAGTATCCCTGGTAATGGCAAAGAACCGTATGTGCCTGGGCAGATTGTTTTTAACTTTGATTTTATTGGAGTACATTGATTTACAATGTTGTGTCAGTTTCAGGTGTATAGCAAAACGTTCCAGTATATACATACACACGTTCATTCTTTTTCAGGTTCTTTTCTCATACAGGTTGTCATGGGGCTTCCTTGGTGGCTCAGTGGTAAAGAATCCTCCTGCAATGTGGGAGACTTGCAGTAGACTTGGGTCTGATCCCTGGGGCAGGAAGATCCCCTGGAGAAGGAAATGGCAACCCACTCCAGTATCCTTGCCTGGGAAATCCCATGGACAGAGGAGCCTGGCCGACTGCAGTCTATGGGGTCACAAAAGAGTTGGACATGACTAAAGAACAACAACATAAGTTATCACAGAATACTGAGGAGAGGTCCCTGTTCTGTAAGTTGACCCTTATTGGTTGTCTATCTTATATTCAGTAGTGTGTGTATGTATGTTCATCCCAAGTTTCCCCTTTGGTAACCTTAAGCTTGGTTTTGATATCTGTAAGTCTATTTCCATTTTGTAAATAAGTTCATTTGTATCATTTTTTTAGGTTAGATTCCAATATGAATGATATCATATGATATTTGTCTTTCCCTGTCTAACTTCATTTAGTATGATAATCTCTAGGTCCATCCATGTTTCTAGAAATGGCATTTATTTCATTCTTTTTATGGCTGAGTAATATTCCATTGTATACATGCACCCCCATCTTCTTTGTCCATTCATCTGTTGATGGACACTAAGGTTGCTTCCATGTCTTGACTATTGTAAGTAGTGCTGCAATGAACATAAGGGTGCTTACATCTTTTTGGATTATGTTTTTCTCCAGATATAAAGGGAGATTTTTTTTAAAGTCTCTTATGAGAAATCAAAATCCCAAGCTTGTGTCCAGTGTAGATGTGAACTCAGTTTCACACTATCTGCAGGATGAGGGGATTTTAGGTTAAAAATTACTATAAAAATCGTTCCTCGACCAGTAGGATGCTAGGGCCCAGACAGAGGCTCACATTTTCTTCTGACAAACAGATTTCAAGTTCTAAGTCACAGATTGGGAAAATGCACGTAACCAATGAAGCTTGAATCCAGAAAAACAAAGAATCCTACAATTCAGTAAGAAATAGACAAGCAATTCAATAGAAAAATGAGCAAAGGGTATGGAATTAACAATTAGCAGAAGAGGAAGTATTTCTGGTCATTAAAAAATGGGGGAGAAGCTCTACCTCATTGGTAATGGAAAAAAACCATAAATTAACATAACGAGGCCCTAGCATTTCATACCCTATTGAATTCTCAAAAATGTTAAAGATGTTAAAACCAAATATTGGCAGGGATGTGGGGAGATCAGAAACCTCAGCCTGCACTGGTGGAAGTGTAAAAGACACCACTTCAGGCATGAGCAACTTGTTCTCATTGAAACAGCAGGAAAGGAAAATGGAAAACATCAATCCATGGGGGTTGCTGGGTAAATTGTGGCAATATGCATACACTGGAATGCTATCTATCTGATACAATGAACAAAACAGACATATTAATGTAGATATATTTGGAAATACTCATGTGAAACAAAAAAAAGGTTCAAGAGGCTTTTGTACCTAAAAAGGAACAGACGGGACTTTCCCAGAATTCCAGCGGTTAAAACTTCGAGCTTCCACTACATAGGGCTCAGATTCAATCTTTGGTCAGGGAAATAAAATTCCACATGCCACATGGCATGGCCAAAATAATTTAAATAAAGCTTGGAAAGAAAAAAGGACTAGAAACACCAAATAGTGTGGTATATAAATAAATACTCTAAACAACAAAATATATATATCAAAATCATAAAACCATAGGTGAAGGACAGATACAAATTTCAGAGTCATAACTTCTGGGGAGGAAGGAAGGAAAGGAGATAAATGGGAGGTAGTGAGGACTCCAGTTGTATTTATCAAAATTTCTTTCCTTCCAAAAATGTGTGAAGGAAATATTGCAAAACGTTAAAATGTGTGCAGTACTAATGTTGGGCATGTAGGTATCTGTTAAATTATTTTCTGTGACTTTTGTGTGTGTGTGTCTGAAAACTTTTTTGAACAGTGTCTAGGAAGCATTCATAGCTAAATCCATCCACTTGTTAAATTGTAAGAAATTGGAATAGAAGACTCTCTGTCTCCATCTATCTGGCTCCCTTATTTTAGAAGACAGAAAAAACAGTGAGGCTAATGCAGTTTTGAAATGAAGAATTGTCTGAATATGTCCTGGCACAGATTTTCCCCATTATAGCTGAGGACCAGATACTTGTGAAATAAATGGGAAATGCCCTCAGCGAGGGCTCCTTCGTTGTGCATCGTTTTATCATCAGTTAACCTGGAGGTGTATGGGCCCGGGCCTGAGACTTCCTGTCCTGTCCCACTGCTAGTCCAGGCGTGGCTTTCACAGTAGAGCGCACAGCTGTCGTCTGCGAACTTACTAAAAATGCAGTTTCCTTGGCTCTGCTGCCAAAGACACTCATGGGGTGGTTGGTGGGGGGTGGGTGGGCATAGGGATGGGTTATTTCTACCGGCCATGACGTTGCTGGGGCCGTGGCCTACAGGACAACAGCTTCAGCCTTTTGGCCACATTTGCTAAGTACCTGCCTGCCTCTTCTTTGGAAAAAAACGGAATAAAAGGAGGCCTGGCTTACTGCTGGTGAACATGAGACCTTAGAAACCAGGGCAAGGCTCATCATCCAGCCTCGTGGAAAAAAAAGTACTGAACAGTCGCCAAAATGAAAGTAGATTATATACCCAGTTAGAAATGGAAGCGGCAAGTTTCCACTGTAAGTGCCAGAGCGGTGGTCGTGTGGTAAGATAATGCTTGAAAGACAGGAGTCTGGTCCCCGCCCCCTCTTCTTGACGGCCGGAGGGAGAAGACAGGAAGAAGCTGGCTGAGAAAGTTCCTGCTGATTTATCCACAGCGGGGTACTGCCTTCTCATCCCTTATTCAGGTTTGCAAAGTGCTCTCAGCCTCTCTGATAAAAAAGGGACAAAATATTGGCAACCTATTCATTGTTATTACACTGTAGGAGAGGCCCAGCATGAGCATGAAGATGGCCACTGACACCCCAAAGGCAGAACTTGCCAGCAGGATGGACAGACAGACAGAGAGAAGGACAGATGGGTGGCCAGAACTCCAAAATGACATAAACTAAGCCTTACGTGACACATCCTCCACCCTCCGAGTCACGCTTCCTCTCCAAAGACTCAGACAGGGTCTGTAACCAGACGCTGTGGCCGGTGGCATCGGGCACCTTGGAGGTGTTGAGTTTTGGGGGAGGCTGTTGAGATGACCCATATGGGAAACCCAGCAACTGGGAAGCCAGGGCACGGGCAGCAACCCACGCTGGGCCAGGCAGATCCATCTACCCGGGGCTTGGACACTTGAGTTAGTGAAGCAAAGTGTCAGGGGTGAGCGGCCTGGTTTTCAGGCAATGACCGTGATGGCAGCAGCGCTGTGATGTGTCCAGAGGGTGGTTGGGCAGAATGGCCACAGCCAGGACCTAGGGCATGATGCTGACTGAGTTCTGCTGTGGGCCGCCCGTGTTCCCATAGTTTCCATTCCTCTCTGTGCCTCTCCATAGGCTACCCAGGCTCCTCTCAGTTCTTTTTTTTTTTTTCCTACTTGAGTCAGCCGATTTGGTGTCCATCGTTCACCTCTAAGAACCCTAGTGAATTCAACCAGTGCTTCAGAGACAGGAAGAGTTCCAGGTAAAGAAAAAGTGAAAAAAGGGAAAGTGTTAGTCACCAGTTGTGTCTGACTCTTTATGACCCCATGGATTGTAGTCCACCAGGCTCCACTCTCCGTGGAATTCTCTAGGCAAGAACACTGGAGTGGGTAACCCAGACAAGGAATTCAGGTCTCCTGCATTGCAGGCAGATTCTTCACCATCTGGCCACCAGGGGAGCCCCCAGGTAAAGGAAACTACCTATTTAAAAAACAATCCCCATAACTCACCCCAGAGATGAGAAAGTCAGGAGCTTCAAAGCCTCATTTGTTATTCGTGATGAATACAAGCCAAAGATCTCTACACATTTCAGAAGTGCTGTAAAGACTGACTCAGTATGTCCTGTTCTCGGATCTTCGCTCCAGAAATGTTCCCACAAGGATGATGCTAGTTGTTGGGCCTGAGCTACAGTAGCATGATGGTGGCACCATTATCAGGAGCCTGATGGAGGAGATAGGTTGTATAGAGGGGTGGGAATCGAGGATATCATTTAGGAAATGTCAAGTTTGAGATGCCCCTGAAGTATCTGAAGGAAGTACTAAACTGGTACTTGGATGAACGCAAGGGTCTGGACGTTAGGTGTATTCAAATGAAGGAATAAATTTGGATGTTATCAGTAAATGGATGGGGTTTCAAGCCATGGATGAAAATATCTAGAAAAAGGAACACATAGACACGAATGAGAAGGTATATGTAGAGATCAAGGGAGAGAGTGACGGGAGAAGGAGACTGATAAGAAGTGTCTGGTGGGATAGGAGCAAGCACTGAAGGCTACTGGATCAGGCCAGCCAGAGACGGGGGGCTTCCCAGGTGGTGCGAGTGGTAAAGAACCCACCTGCCAATGCAGGAGACCTAAGAGACGCAGGTTTGGTCCCTGGGTAAAGATCACTTGGAGAAGGGGATGGCAACCCACTCCAGTATTCTTGCCTGGAGAATCCCATGGACAGAGGAGCCTGGTGTCCATAGGGTCGCAAAGAGTTGGACACGACTGAAGCGACTTAGCACACAACAGGAGATGAGAGTGGCTCAAGGAAAGGAAGCAGGCAGCTGTGTTTGTCCCTCCCAGGACTGGTTATATTAGATGAAGCTGGACTTGACGACATGGGAATCACTGATGAACTCGATGAGAGGCGTTTCGAGGGAGTAATGGGGCCAGAATCCAGGCTGAAGAGGATTGAAGACCTATCTGCTCAAGGGTCGGTGATGAAGTAGAGGTAACAGTATGTTGTAGACATTGGTGGAGAAGGTTTGCTATGAAGGGGAACAGAGAAAGGGGGCAAAGCTGAGGGCTTGTGGAGTCAAGGAGAGTCCACATCTACATGTTAGTGAGAAGGAGATAGTAGAGAAGAGATTGATGATACAAGAGAAAGAGAGAATGCAGGAAGGACGACCCCGTTCATCCAGCAAGCATTCGGCGTTGATGCGTGTTGGGCTCTGTTCCGGGCTCAGGTCACAGACTCTGAACTCTGTGAGTTTCCACTCTGAGGTGAGTTCAGGCGAAGGGGTGGCCTTTGACAGGTGGGAGACAGGTGTCGTTGTGGGTACACTTGCAGAGTTGGGGATGGGAGGAGAACTGGGCCCTATCTGACAGCTAAGGATGAAGCAGGTCATGAGCTGACATTGAAGGTGGGCAGGAGGTCATATGGGAGCCTTGGAGAGAGAAAAGTGTGCTCCCAGCTCCTGGGGAAAGTGGACTCTATGAAAACCGACAGGGCAGCCAAGTCATGCCCATGCGAGGTGTGGGGTCATGAGTTTACAGTGAAAACAGCCAGCTTGGTGGATTGTGTGATTGTTTTTCCTGCCAGGGTCAGTTGCTCAAGAACAGGCAGGTTGTTGTTTAGTTGCTCAGTCAAGCCTGACTCTTTGTGACCCCACTGACTGCAGCACGCTAGGCCTTCCTGTCCTTCACCATCTCGTGGAGTTCGCTCAAACTCCTGTCCATTGAGTTGGTGATGCCATCCAACTATCTCATCCTCTGTCGTCCCTTTCTCCTCCTGTTCTCAATCTTTTCCAGCATCAGGGTCTTTTCCAGTGAAAAGGTAGGCAGGTGGAAGGTCAACATTTAAATCAGTCAGGGTTGGGCTTTTGTCACAAGAGAATGGCTTAGAAAAGAGATGAGCATCGCCTTAGAAAAGAGGCGATGAAAGCACAGGTGGAGCCATGTGAAGAGACGCACGCATGATTACAGCCGCAGAACACGGGAGCTGCCGGAGCCTGGAAGGGGAAGGAAGGTCCTCCCTAGAGCCTTGGGGAGACTGTGGCCCTGTCTGTACCTTGACCGGGGACTCTGGCTTCTGGAACTGTGAAAGGATCAGTTTGTGTTTAACTCGTTACAGCAGCCCTGGGAAACTAGCAGAGGACTTAGTCACTATGGTGCTGGTTGGCTCCTCAGCGTGGTTGTAAAAGTCACTGAGGATGAAGACAGGGTGAAAGCTGACGGGCAATTACTGAGTCAGAGCTAGAATTACTCATGAAGAGGGGGGTGTCAGAGGTCAGTAAAGACAGAAAGGAGAGGCGGCCGTGATGCCCCAGTGTTGTAGCTGTTTAGTCGCTCAGTCGTGTCCAACTCTTTGTGATCCCAGGGACTGTAGCCCACCAGGCTCCTCTGTCCACGAAATCCTCCAGGCAAGAGTACTGGAGTGGGTAGCCAGTCCCTTCTTCAGGGGATCTTCCTGACTCATGGATCTAACCTGTGTCTCCTGCATTGGCAGCGAATTTTTTTACTGTAGGGCCATCAGGGAAGCAACTGCATGACACACCTTGAAATAAATTGTGGTTTTTTTAAAAAAGAGAGAGAGAGAAATAACTTGGAAATGACAGTGGGGGAGGGCTCCCAGGGAAGCAGTGTCCTAGGGGACAGTCTGGTTTCAGTCAACACAGAGATGGCAGGAACACTGAGAGGAAGGTCTTGGAGGTGTGGAATCTGCCACTCACAGCGAAGCTGGGATGTGGTGAGAGGGGCAATCGGTCCATTGAGGGGGCCAGAGAGAGAGGAAGAGGGACAAGTCAGGGACCGCTGCCCAGAGGCCTGGACTCCTCCCGGAACCGGATGTGAGGCCTGAGAGGGTGCTGGCCTGTGGGTCAGGACCTCGCTCGGGGCCCTCTCGAACATGGAGCTGGCTCCTCGGCGTCTCAGTCCTGTCTCAAGGGCAGAGCTGAAGTGTTGGGCTTGTTTGTCTATATCAATCCAGATTATGTGTCGAGGTTTATATCGATATATATCTGACAGTGAGAGGTCTGTTAAATAAATGATGGTATGTTCATACAATGGAAAGTTCTGTGGCCATTACAATGGGGTTGAAGAAAATAGAAGACAGTACGTAGTTAAGTGCGAAAATTGGGTTACAAAACAAATAGTATGACCCCAGTTTGGCAAACAAACAAACAAACAAACAAGCAAACAAAAGTTTATCTCCAAGCGTATGTAGGTCTGGAAGGAGGCTCTACACAGAAACAGTAACAACAGTCTTCTGTGGATAGGAGTGTGAGAGTCTTAGCTCTCTTCCTACTTTGTCTTCCAAAACTGACAATGAATGTTTATCACTTTTGGGATCCGAGGGAGAAAAGAACAAACATTTGTCCTAATAGCATGTTCAAAAATTGTTTTTTCCTCTTTCTCTGTCTGAGAGGAGTATTTTAGAAATTTTTCCAAAAAAAAAAAAAAGAAAGAAAGAAATGTTCCTGGTTCGTTTGGCTCGCAGTAAATGTGAGACCTCTGGTCGCAGCCACCCCCTCCCGCCTCGGACCTTTCCACCGAGCCCGCTTCCCTTCCAAACCAATCAGGTGCTCCTTGAACTTGACCCTGAGCCAGCCCTCCAGCCCTGGATCAACGGGCCTGGAGTTGGGATGGCCACACTGTTCTGGATCTGTGGGCCTTTTCGACGGTGCTCCAGGTGAGTGACCTCTCGGACACGACCTGTTCCCACCTGCATGTAACACCCACCACCTGTGCAGTCAAAGCTTTTTCCTCTAAGACTTGCCGTCCGTCGTCTGGTGGCTTTAAGGGAGGCAGGACCCTCACCCTTCACACCCCTGATGGTAGCCCTGGCTGCTCCTGAGTTGGGGCAGTGACCATCCTGGGCTCCCCTCCGACAGCTCCCCCATCCTGACCCTGGGCCTCAGAGGCCCTTTCTGGTACAGCTTCTGCCCTTGGGACTCAGCCAGGGTTAACTCTTCCTGGGTTTGGGCTCAGCCTCTGACTCATTCTGCTTCACCCGCCCCAACAAGACGCTGCCACCTCCCTTGGACCCCTTGGGAGGATCCCTCTTGCCTCCTCCCTGGTTGGGTCTTTGAAGTCAAGGAGGGGAGGAAGGTCTGGACAGACCTCTTCCTTTGTGTTGCCATTAATTTGCATTTGGTTCAAACTGGCCCATCTGTTAAGAATTTGTATTTAACTCAGTTTCAAGCCCTTTACAAATACGGCTGCATGTCATCTCTGCTCCCTTAAATAACATTGATGGGCTTGGTGAATGAGCTCAGAACAGAGGTGCAGGACTCCAGAAAATTCCCACAGGACACAGTAATGAACCTATATGATATCAGTGACTCAGGCCTCATTTTTCTACGAGTAGACAAGGTCAAGATTAAAGACCTTGCTGAAATCCCTGCAGAAAAACCTCAGCACTTCCCTGGTCTGCAGGCCACGGTTCTTCCTCAGTCCCTTCACTGCTGATGAGCTTGGAGCCTCACCCTTCCAGTCTATAGAGTGAGGAGGTGGTAATTCTGGTCTCAGGTTTCAGTGAAAGCTCTCCATGGCTTCTGATTTACAGGTATCACCCGATGGTGGTGACTGACATTTGAAACCTACCGAGATAAGGCTGATAGGCTGGTGTGACTTGTTTTTGGTGATCTGTGCCCCTCCCAACCATCACTTCTAAATGCTCACAAATCACTCACTGAATAATCTGTTCTAGGATGTTGCTAGGAATCATTGTTTTAAATCATACTCAATGATCCATAGCTCATAAAAGAATCCTCTTCCTGCTTGTGAAAGTTGAAGGAAGCCCTGATGGGTCACTGACATGGGAGTACTTTCCAGATAATGCACAGACTCCAAAGAATCAGTAAGTAAAAGATAAAAACCCCACAGCAAAACTGGCCAAGGGCACGGGGATACGAGAGGAAGCCTAAATACCAAAGATGCTCCACCCCACTTGCAAGCAGGGAAATGCAAATTAAAATCATGGTGAGAAACCATTTCTCACGCATTACATCAGGACACAGAGGCTGGGACCTCCTCACACTGCAGTGTGGTGGGGTTGGGTGGCTCTGGAGAGCAGCTGGCCACATCTAGGAAAGCTGGAGGGGTGCAGGCTCCCCGCCCCCCTACCTTCCACCCAGCAAGACGGAGCCTAGGTGTAGACCCCAGCTCAGTTCTTGCTCACACGCCCAAAGAGACATGGACCCAAATGTTCATAGCAGCGTTGTTTACTACGAGAAAAAGTTCAAACAACTTGAATGTTCATCAATAAAATCATGGTATGTTGATACAGTGGAATTCTACCCTGCAATGAAAATGAACAAATATGTGAGGGTGTACAAGGAAGGCATCTAAACCCTGGAAATGTTCCACGTATCTTTTTCAAGATAAGTGATGGTTGTTTGTTGCTGCTGTTAAGTCGCTAAGCTGTGTCTGAGTCTTTTGAGACCCTGTGGACTGTAGCCCACAAGGCTCCTCTGTCCGTGGGATTTCCCAGGCAAGGATACTGGAGTGGGTTGCCATTTCCTTCTCCAGGGGATCTTCCCGACCCAGGAGTTGATTTGCAGGCAGATTCTTTACCACTGAACCACCATGGAAGCCCAATACAATCACTTTTTAAAAAATACCTTGAGCTGTACCTTTAAGATTTGTGAAAAAAAAGTGTACCAAGTATGAATGAACATGAACGACACGTATCTGTGTAGATTGATTTGAAAAACATAGTGCTAGAGAAACAGATATCACTGAAGGCTACATATAGAATCTAAAACTTGCCGAACGATGGGGTAAGCTGTTTATGGATACACACAGAGCTGGTGGAAGCATACAAACCCATGTTGGGGTGCAAAGGCTCAGGAGACAGGTTTAGAGGGATCCATGCAACAACACATCTGTAAACATTTGTTTCTTAAGCTCGGTGATGGGTACATAGGTATATTACTGTTACTTATATTTAATAACATTATAATATTAATATATGATTATTTATATTTTTGTATGAGTAAAATATTTTGTTTGAAACTTCGTACTAAAAGTTAGGACACATTATGTCTGTCTGCAGTTTTCTGGCTCCCTCCCTTTCTCCAGGATTCTCACAGGTGACCTCAAAAGCTGAGAGTCCTGTCTGCACGTTTTTCTCCTGCTGACCGGGAGTCAGTGCTGAGAACTCTGGAACCAGGAGGCCTGGGCTTAAATCCCAGCTTGCCATTTGCCGGCTGAGGGACCTTGAGCGAGTGATTTAACCTCTCTGTGCCTCAGTTTACTCATCTGTAAAATGGGGATTATAACAGCACCCATCTAACAGGGTTATTGGTAGAGTAACTGAGCTAAAACGTTGAGAATTGTGCCTGATGATGGTCTGTGCTGTATGCACTAGTTCCTCTGCCGAACTTGCCAGGCCAGAGGGCTGCTAACCTCCACTCTCGTTGTGCTGGCCCACCGTTTCCAGCCCTCTTCTTCGTGGAAGGCACTAAAATAAAAGAAGCAGGGAGTTCCCACATTCTGACTGCTTTCTTCAGTCCCTCTTGTGTGGAGGCCGGTTGTGTGGAGGCCGGTTCCTCCTCCTTTTATTTTCTTGGTCTGCCTGTCCCTCTAAACCCCATTGTTTTCCCCTTAGCCATCTTCTCAAGCGTGAGGACCGTCTGGGCCTGCCTCCCGGACCTTCTGCTTCAGTGACCATTAATTATTATGTTGGGTCCGGTCAACACGGTGTTGTAAAATATTTGAAACAGTTGCCTACACTTATAAATCAGGAGCGCTCCCACTAAAGTCTGGACCCCTAACTTCTGTTGAAAACCAGGATGATCTCGCCACATGGGGTTCTCTCACGTCCCCGTGTGGTGACCACCGGTCTGGGCAGAGGGCCAGCCCCGTGAGCTGCACAGCCCTGACTGCCCTCCCTGCTGCCATCCGCAGAGGGGCATGAGGGGCCCTGAGCTGCACCCCGGCTCTGCCCAGCAGGCTGCGGCCCTGAAGCGGGGGTGCCTTCTCCAGAAGATGGGTCCCCTTCTCCTAAATGGCAGAAATGTCACAGGGGCTTGAGAGCTCCCTGCTCAGGAGGGGCAGGACGGAACTCCCCCTCTGCGCCCCGGCTTGTTCTGGCCCGTTGAGTTGGCATGCGCCCCTGAGGCTAGCAATCCCAAGCCCTCCTTATGGGACTGTTCTCTTCTGAGTCACTGTGCTCGTCGTTAACATTTGAGCCCCCAGGAAAGTGTATCTACCCTGTGCGGTCCTGTGAGAAAGCACTCGGAGGTGACTTCTTTATGGAGAAAGCATTTCACTGACCTTAAAGCATTCCCTGGAAGCGTGGGTTCTCTGGGAGAGTATCGGTTGGCACCCGTGCCATCACTTCTGCCTCCAGCACCTGGGTAGCCACTACTAGTCAATCCTCGATCAGCCACCCTGGTGCCTGGAGGAGGAGGAGGCTGTGGGCAGGAGTGGGGGACAGAGGGGCCGATGCGGAGGGGCAGGGCATCAGTGTCCCTTGTGAGGGTGGCGGGGCTGGAGGCCCCTGAGATATTCACAGCTTCTGGAATTTCTCCAGAATGGCATATGTCGGACCCTCATCTATTTTTTTCTTTTTTTTTTTGTTTGGTGATTTGCCAATAATAAAACATAAACTTAAGGGAATAAATACAGATTTGTGGGAGCTACAAGACAAAAGTTTAGCCTTAAGGCTGTCTACTCGGCAAGTGATTTTCGGGAGGGGAACCAGAGGGATGGAGTCTGCCGCTCTGGCAGCTGACAAGGAAGGGAATGCCGCCAGATCCCAGGCCTCTTGACAGCAGGGGGGTGGGCCTGGGTCCCAGAGGAGGGCCCTGGGGCAGAAACAGCAGGCCAGGGGGCTGCTAGAGACACCGGCTCTCATACCTGTCTGCTTGGGAGTTTATTTCTGAGACGCTCCCTTTTTCCTTGACTTTTTTCAGAGTCTCAGATTCTGCCATTCTCGTCAGGAATCGTTAAGCACCATATTACGCAGACCCCTACTTGAGTCTGCTCTGTTATTTATTCTCAGACCATGTCTGGGGTAGAAGGGCATCAAGACAGTACCACCCCCTGCCATCCGTGCCAGAGTCATCAATGCTTTTCTCCTTTGGCCCAAACGACGCAGAGCAGAGCCCTCTCCACGGCCTCTGGAGTCAGTTTACCCGCCCTCCATGCTCAGATGAAAACAGTTCTAACAGGGACTCTGTAAATTGGAGGAGGAGGAGGATATTGGGACATGACTTGCGAGCAGCCTGAAGTAGCAGACATCCTCAAGTCTTTCTTACTTTCAAGTTTCAGATTTAGGGTTTTTTGTACCTTTCTTTCAAAGAAAGAGCTGCAAACCCAGTTATCAGATTTCTGCTCAGGACTGAATCCACACTAATGGGTGTGGAGGTGTGTGGAGGGGTGTGGGGAGCTGTTTAACTTCCAAACGTTGTTTGCCCTGGTGTGGGTAAAGCCCACAGCACGGGTCACTGCCTGCTGTTTCAGGAAGAAATTAAAGAGAAAAAGTGTTCTTGTTTCTTTTTTTTTTTAATTAGTCAGAATATAGGTGGAAGAGAAGTAGTTAATGTAGAAACTAAAGGCAAAGAGCAAGGTTAATGATCTTTATTCTACTTAGCAAACAGAGACAAAACTTGAACTATAAGCAGTTGTAAACTCTTATAGCCCAGACCTTGTTTTTCACGAGGCCATTCTAGAACAGAAAAGGAGCACATTGAAATTCTTTGTGTGTGGTGGAGGAGGTTCATGTCCCCCAACAATCATATGTTGAAGTGATACCCCTCGTGTGATGGTGTCAGGAGGTGGAGTCTTTGGGAGATTAGGATTAGATGACGGGGAGGGTGGAGCCCTCATAAATGGGGTCAGTGCCCTTACGAGAGTCAGGGAGAGCCTCCCAAATACGGAGCTGCTCCCACAGATCTGTACTGATTCCCAGAGGGTTATGGCTTCCTTCTCTGCTTTCCACCATGTGAGGATACGAGAAGTAGGCATAACTCAACCCATTCTGATTAATGTAGAAAATTATACAGTTGCCCCTCAGTATCCACAGATGGATCTCCGTGGATAGCAAAGTATGAGGGTGCTGGAGTTTGCTCTGTAAAATGGCTGGAGCCCATGCAGCCATCTGGAGGCAATGAGGTGGAAGCTTCATGTCGAGGGTGGTGGAGGAGCAGTAAAGAAGTCTGGATTCCTGAAGCCTTCTCCTAGGCATAGACTGCCTACCTTTAGTCTTCCTTACCTGAGACAACTGCTATTAAGGATTTTAGCCTAAACTGATAGACCCTTCTTTCCACAATTGTAACCAGTTTTGTTTGCATCTGAATCATCACAGAATCTTTTCTCGACAAGACATTCTTTGCCTCCAAATGCACCTAAGCCAATCAGCTTTGCTTTTCCCACTAAGAGAAAGCAAAGAGAATGTATGTTGGGGGAACGTTCCGGTTCTGCCTTAAAGTAGCCCTGAAGTATTACACAGCAGCTGTTTTTAGACAGCTTGGAAGCCCTGCCTGTGACCCCTCTGTCGCCCACCGGTTGGCTCACTTGAGCTGCGTTGTTGTGATGTTTGGTTTCCAAAGAGGAAAAGGCTGAATTCTGAGCACATGCAATGGCTGCTCTGAGGGGGCTGGTAATCACGTGTCCGCTTATCTTGTGTCCCAACATCCTGCATTCCCAGCTACATGGTAATTGGAAGGGGACCTCGTCTAAGGCATATTTTGCATGTGCTGGAATCCTTACAGCTGATATGGCATCTCTACTGTCTGCCTTGTACGCAGATTTCTGCTCAATGTCAGGGATGACACAGGCCTCTGAGGTCGTCTTCTTGGCGCCACCAAGTCCCAGGAAAACTTTTGCTGGAGCAGCCCCTATGGGCCAGCTGTCCCCGGATCTCAGCTCTGAAATGTGGATGCCTCTGCGCAGGTGCTGTTTAGTAGGGCACCAATGCAGGATGTTGGCAAAGGGGATCCTGGCTGTTTTCATCAGGTGACTTTAAAATTCTCCTGTTGACTAGTGTGGAACAGCTAAAATGAAAACATGTTCCACAAACCGACTCAGCAAGCTTATCTGGTTTGTCATTGACTGGGTGTGTGTCGGCCTCCTAAGTTCACGCCTGTGCCCTGGAGAGTCATCCGCTGGTAGGGAAGAACTGCTCTGGAATGAGTGTTTCTGCTCACACTGTCTCAGGAGCTTCCTCCAAGTGTCTTCAGACATCTCAGGTGGGCTGGCCCCATTTGGGAGGGCTTCCCCCAACTGTAAGTTGTGAGACTCAGTTCAGATGAGCTGACCTCTGAAGTTGGAAGGTTTATTTTGGAAGCACTGATTTCATTTCTGTTCCAGTTATAAATAGGAATAGAAATATTCCCTGCTGGCTCAAACAGTAAAGAATCTGCCAGCAGTGAGGAGACCCAGGTTCGGTCCCTGGGTCAGGAAGATCCCCTAGAGAAGGAAATAGCAACCCACTCTAGTATTCTTGCCTGGATAATTCCATGGACAGAGGAGATTGGTGGGCTACAGTCCATGGGGTTATAAAGAATCAGACATGACTGAACAACCAACACTTTTATTTTTCTTTCCAGCTATAAATAGTAAGACTAAAGCATATAGCTGAGGATTCAGACAAGACACGTCTTTCAAAAACCTAACAATGAAATAGCTTAATGCAATAGTAAATTTCTTTGCAGGATGTATAAAAAATGTAATGTCATTGAAGAAAAGCTGTAAGTTAGCATACTTACTGTATGCATTTATTGAAGTGTGTTTATGCCAGTAGATGGCTATTTTAATGCAATTCCAACATATTTTATGTAAGATAATCATCATAAAAGGCAACTGCAATACAGGGGCTTTCAAAATGAGAAACTTTGCATTTTTAAAGAATGAAGTTATTCTCCTTTAGGGGCCTTCAGAGAGAAAGGCAAATGTAGAAACATAGGAGCCTCAGCTCGAATAGCCAGCTGCTGAGTGAGAATTTGCAAGTCAAAACTTACTTGCATCTAGTTCTCAGAATAGAGAAGAATGTCATGGAAGATTGCTTAGAGGAAAAATTTTAAAGTTCACTAGGAATTTCCTTGAATAAACCAGGAGAGAGAAAGTGAGGAAACAAAGTAAGAGGACTGTAAATGTGCAGAGAAGGTAAGTTCAGTTCAGTCTCTCAGTCGTGTCCGACTCTTTGCGACCCCATGAACCGTAGACATCAGGCCTCCCTGTCCATCACCAACTCCCGGAGTTTACCCAAACTCATGTCCATTGAGTCGGTGATGCCATCCAATCATCTTATCCTCTGTCATCCCCTTCTCCTCCTGCCCTCAATCTTTCCTAGCATCAGGGTCTTTTCCAATGAGTCAGCTCTTCCCATCAGGTGGCCAAAGTATTGGAGTTTCAGCTTCAACATCAGTCCTTCCAATGAACACCCAGGACTGATCTCCTTTAGGATGGACTGGTTGGATCTCCTTGCAGTCCAAGGGGCTCTCAAGAGTCTTCTCCAACACCACAGTTCAAAAGCATCAATTCTTCACAGTCAGCTTTCTTTATAGTCCAACTCTCACATCCATACATGACCACTGGAAAAGCCATAGCCTTGACTGGAGCAGTTCTCATGAAGATGTATGTGGGTAATCCAGTGAGTGAGTTAGTAGGAGCCAGCCCAGGTGCTCGGCACTAGGATGGAGACAAAATATGCATTGGATGAGGTCCCCGTCCAGATACCATGCAGCTGGAATCCTGTTAGGAATAGATACTCGTCTAGAAAGGGCTTTCTTTCCTTTCCTCATTGAATTTAACTGAAATATATAGCAAAAGTCACGGAGCGATTTTGTGTAAACAGAAAAGCCAGGATTGCTTGGGGCAGAAGTGAGGTGGGTGTTGCCAGAAGCCCTCTGCCCCCTGATGCACCGGGACGCCTGCCTTCCTCACCTCTCGCTGCCACTGGTGACAGCAGGTTTTGTCATCAGTTGCTCAGTTTACCTTGATGTTGTTGTTGTTGAGTCGCTAAGTCGTGTCTTACTCTTTGCAGCCCCATAGATGGCAGCACAGGCTCCTCTGTCCTCCACAGTCTCCTGGAGTTTGCTCAAATTCTTGTCCATGGAGTCGGTGATGCTGTCTGACCATCTCAACCTTGCTGCCCCCTTCTCGTTTGGCCTTCAGTCTTTCCCAGCCTGGGGACAGTTCTCATCAGGTGGTCAAATACTGGAGATTCAGCTTCAGCATCAGTCCTTCTGGTGAATATTCAGGGTTGATCTCCTTTAGGATGGACTGGTTAGATCTCCTTGCAGTCCAAGGGACTCTCAAGAGTCTCATCCAGCACGAGTTTACCATAGGAAGTGTCTGCTTGCGTTTCTCAGCACCCTTCAGCCCCCATACCACAGCTGCTTTTGCATGGTGTTCACGGGGTGAGTGGCTCACTGGAACCCTGATGCCTTCCCATTGCCCGTTCTGCCTCAGAGCCCTCCTGCTCTGGGACCTGCCTTTCCTCTGAGCCTTCCTTCTAGGGCTTCCTACATGCTCTGGGTCTCAGTCTTTCAGAATCTGCCCTTACCCCCAAATCTTGCTGTTTTTATGCCTTTGAACAAGCTCTCCTCCTGCCGGCTGTGCCACCCTCTCTCCACTCCCCGCACCTACTAGTCTCTTGGCCTCACACTCGGTTTCGAGGAGTCAACAAGATGCCTCCCTCACTTCTAAGCACCCTCCCCTGGGTGCCCTCCATGCCCTGGGTGCATCTCTTTCAGGCTGTTTATCCTGCTGTGTGATTAACAGGGGCTTCTGCCTCATAGGTGCCAGTTACAGAGACAGACTGAGGCCCCAGTCAGCAGGACTGTGCGTCGCTCATTGCGCTGGCACAAACCCTATACCTGATAAATAATCATTGATTAAGTGAGTGGATCCATGAACAAACAAACCAAAGCTGGTGTCTACTGCAAACCAAGACACTCTGATACCCTCTGCTTTTCCTTCTCGGAGAGTCTCCCGTTTCACCCTCCATTCCCACCTTGCGCTCCCTGACTCTCCACAGGCACCAGCGTTGTGAACAGGCCCCTGAGAACATCCCGAAGGCGGGGAAAGGGGAGGAACATTCTAGGAAAGTGCACTGGTTTGTTTCACCATCCATTTCCAGGTAAGTTCTATCTCTGATCACATCAAGTATGAGTGTGAGCAACAACAAGATTTGGAGCAGAAAGTGGAATGGACTGGGAAAGAAAAGGGAGGGAAAAAACCTGCTTTGGGGGTAGTACCTGTGGACATACAGTCCCCATCAGATGAGGCTATAAAGAACCTCTTCAAACTGAAAGACGTACTGCTGAATATGGGCTTCCCAGGAGGTGCTCGTGGTAAAGAACCCACCTGCCAACGCAGGAGACATGAGAGACATGCCCGACCCCTGGGTCGGGAAGATCCCCTGAAGGAGGGCATGGTAACCCGCTCCATTATTCTTGCCTGGAGAATCCCATGGACAGAAGAGTCTGGGCTACAGTCCATAGGGCTACAAAGAGTCGGACACGGCTGAATCGACTTAGTACGCACACAGTGCTGAATATATTGTTGTTCAGTTGCTCAGTCCTGTCCGACTCATTGCTACCCCATGGACTGCAGCACACCAGGCTTGCCTGTCCATCACTGTCTCCCAGCGTTTGCTCAAGCTCATGTTCATTGAGTCGGTGATGCCATCCAACCATCTCATCCTCTGTTGCCTGCTTCTCCTCCTGCCTTCAATCTTTCCCAGCATCAGGGTCTTTTCTAATGAGTTGGCTCTTTGCATCAGGGCCAAAGTATTGGAGCTTCAGCTTCAGCATCAGTTCTTCCAATGAATTTTCAGGGTTGATTTCCTTTAGGATTAACTTGTTTGATCTCTTTCCAGTCTAAGGGACTCTCAAGAACACTGCAGTTCAATAGCATCAATTCTTTGGCGCTCAGCCTCTTTATGGTTCAACTCTCACATCTGTATGTGAATGCTGAAAAAACCACAGCTTTGACTATACCGACCTCTGTCTGCAAAGTGATGTCTCTGCTTTTTAACACGCTGCCTAGGTTTGTCAGAGCTTTTCATCCACGGAGCAAGTGTCTTTTAATTTCATGGCTACAGCCACTGTCCACAGTAATTTTGGAGCCTAAGAAAATACTCTGTCACTGTTTCCATTTTTATCCCCATCGATTTGTCATGAAGTGATGGGACCAGATGCCATGATCTTTGTTTTTTGAATGTTGAGTTTTAAGCCAGCTTTTTCACTCTCCTCTTTCACTTTCATCAAGAGGCTCTTCAGTTCTTCGCTTTCTGCCATTAGGGTGGTGTCATCTGAGTATATTAATAACAGAAAAAAGTAAACTTTCTATGCACATAGAAGCCATTGACTGTGTGTGTTTTTGCTCCCCACGTCCATTTTCTGCGCTTCTTGCCTTGGGAGGCTGATGTATCCAGGCCGCACCCGGGCCTCCCTGACGTGGATCAGACCTGCAGGAGACACCGTCAGTAGATCAGAGAGAAGGAGTAGGAGAGTGAGGTTTCCTCTCTCCCCTCCATCCACCTGGCTTACTTGCCCTGTTTTCAACAGAACTGCCAGACCAGTCATGGAAAGGACGAGGACTTTGTACTTATTTCAAGTCCGTGGCACTGTAGCATTAAGTGAGCGAGCTTTGTAAATCTCACCAGTGCAGGAGTGAGGAGCCGGAGGAAAGGTGGCTGTGGTGGTCCCCGCTCTGGGCCACGGAGACACAGCAAACTGAACCTTCTCTGCGTTCCTACCTCTGCTGTCTGAGATGAGGGGCACCCCTGCCCCCAAGCTCTGTGCTCAGGCCCCTTTCCCTTCCCTCGCCTAGCCAGTATTTAACCCTGGGTAATGAGTTTGAGCCTTGGGAGCAGCTGAAGGTCACTCCCACTCTCCTTTTGCTCAGTGACCAAAGTCAGACGTTCTCTCTGAAAGTCAAATATCTGTGGCTGCTTTCTTCAGTGATCTTTGAGATTCTTCATCTTCCTTCTTTCAGGTCAAGTAAGTGTTACTGGCCATAGGGGAAATTATAAACACAGACAAATCGCTGTAAGACAGCATGCTCTGAAGACATCTCTCTCTCCGAGGTCGGGGCAGTTCCACACGCACTGGCTAACGTCATCCTAAAACCTGTGAGGGAGTGAGCACTGCTTCCCTCATTTCACTGATAAGAAACCTGATTACTGGAAAGTTACAAAACTTGCCCAAGGTTACACTGGCTCCTGTCTGCCAAAGCTAGGTTCAGACATGGAGATGCCAGAACGCTTGTTCTTAACCACCTGACTCTACTACTGTGGGAGCTCTGACAACCCTGCATCCCCTCTAAGCCTGCGTTTCCCCCACTGAGAGTAAAGAGGCAAGATTAAATCATTGAAAAAACTGCGTCTTGCTCAAAAATTTTGTTCTCTGGAGGGGGCCGCTTTGCCTCTATTAACCACCAGGTGGCGCAAAGCCAACAATAGGATCCGGTTGCCAGGACTCCAGGGCCAAGACCTGCTTGCCCCCTGAACCATCTCTGACTGTGGCGTGGGAATGCAGTGGAAACTTGTTCCCAGGAGCAATCCGCAAAGCCACACAACATCCACGTGGCAGAGCTAAGAGTTTAACCAGTCTGTCTGACTCCTCTGGGCACACTTCCATCAGTTGCACTGCTCTGCTCTTAAGGGGACAGGCAAGAAGGGAGATGAGGGACATAAGCACGAGCAAACTCCAGGATATAGTGAAGGACGGGGAAGCCTGGTGTGCCTGAACACACAGTGACCGAACAGCAAAGAAGGAAGGTCACTTATTCTTGTGAAGCACTTTGAAGTGTCGTGCAAATGGCATGTTAGAATCAACCTTCCAGATGAATAAAGGTTAAGAAGTTGATGCATGCCATACCAAAGTGGATGTTCTCAATCAATGGAAGAGGCTTGCTGCTAATAAAAAGAAAAGAGATCTAAAAGTTCAGTCCCTCAGTCGTGTCTGACTCTAAATATTCAGGGCTGGTTTCCCTTAGGATTGACTGGTTGGATCTCCTTGCAGTCCAAGGGACTCTTAAGAGTCTTCTCCAACACCACAGTTCAAAAGCATCAATTCTTCGGTGCTCAGCTTTATTTATAGTCCACCTCTCACATACATACATGACTACTGGAAAAACTATAGCCTTAAATAGACGGACTTTTGTTGGCAAAGTAATATCTCTGCTTTTTAATATGTTGCCTAGATTGGTCATAGTGTTTCTTCCAAGGAGCAAGCGTTTTTTAATTTCATGGCTGCAGTCACCATCTGTAGTGATTTTGGAGCCAAAAAAAAAAATAAACTCTGTCACTGTTTCCATTGTTTCCCCATCTATTTGCCATGGAGTGATGGGACCAGATGCCATGATCTTAGTTTTCTGAATATTGAGTTTTAAGCCAGCTTTTTCACTCTCTTCTTTCACTTTCATCAAGAGGCTCTTTAGTTCTTCTTTGCTTTCTGCCATAACGGTGTTGTCATCTGCATATCTGAAGTTATTGATATTTCTCCCAGCAATCTTGATTCCAGCTTGTGCTTCATCCAGCCTGGCATTTAGCATGATTGTATTCTGTGTATAAGTTAAATACGCAGGGTGACAATATACAGCCTTGACTTACTCCTTTCCCTATTTGGAAGCAGTCTGTTGTTCCATGTCTGATTCTAACTGCTGCTTCCTGACCCACATACAGATTTCTCAAGAGGCAGGCCAGGTGGTCTGATATTCCAATTTCTTGAAGAATTTTCCACAGTTTGTTGTGATCTACACAATCAAAGGCTTTTGCATAATCAATAAAGCAGAAGTAGATGTTTTTCTGGAACTCCCTTGCTTTTTCTATGATCCAATGGATGTTGGCAATTTGATCTTTATTTTGATCTCTGCCTTTTCTAAATCCAGCTTGAATATCTGGAAGTTCATGGTTCACGTACTGTTGAAGCCTGGCTTGGAGAATTTTGAGCATTACCTTGCTAGCATGTGAGATGAGTGTAGTTGTACAGTAGCTTGAACATTCTTTGGCATTGCCTTTCTTTGGGATTGGAATGAAAACTGATCTTTTCCAGTCCTGTGGCCACTGCTGAGTTTTCCAAATTTGCTGGCATATTGAATGCAGCACTTTCACAGCATCATATCTGAGGATTCAAAACAGCTCAATTAGAATTCCATCACCTCCACTAACTTTGTTTATAGAGATGCTTCCTAAAGCCTGCTTGACTTCGCTTTCCAGGATGTCTGACTCTAGGTGAGTGATCACGCAATCGTGGTTATCTGGGTCATTAGGGTCTTTTTTGTATACTTCTTCTGTGTATTCGTGCTACCTCTTCTTAATATCTTCTGCTTCTGCTAGGTCCATACCATTTCTGTCTTTTATTGTGCCTATCTTTGCGTGAAATGTTCCTTTGGTATCTCCAATTTTCTTGAAGAGATCTTGCAGCTAATAGCACACTCAAATCCATTCTCAGAGATCGCTATGAGGCCCCTGTCCAGTACCCCCATGTGTACGAGTGAACATAAACTAGACTGTACATGGCTGACAAAGATGGAGACATGGTTTGTGGTAGAAGCATAGCCAGGAACTTGCTGCCCACGGCCACAGATTTCAAGTCCACAGCTGGCGTCTTTTGCGTCACAAAAGTGTGGATGGTCTGACTGCATTATTCTCTGACGAATTCAGGTGCTGAGAAGTTGCAGGCGTTGTCCTCCAGGTGTCAGCTCTCCCTGGCTGGTGGAGTGCACGACAGCCTGGCCCGTCCAGCCTTGGCCTGCGTTGTCTCCATGCCCTGAGATAAACTCTGGAGAACGGGGCTTGGGGAATGAAAGGGAGAAAATGGAAAGAAGGATTTTTCTCATTTTTTCGGTCATGCCATTAGACATGCAGGATTTTCCCTGACCAGGATCAAACCCACGCCCCCTGCATTGGGAGTGTGGAGTCTTAACCAGGGAAGTCTGGGGATTCTTCCTTATTAATGTTCTGCCTGAGGTCCATGGGTGTGGTGGTGGTTTAGTCACTCAGTCATGTCCGACTCTTGCAACCCTGTGGACTGTAACCTGCCAGGCTCCTCTGTGCATGGGATTCTCCAGGCAAGAATACTGGAGTGTGTTGCCATTTTCTTCTCCAGGGGATCTTCCCAACACAGGGATCGAACCTGGGTCTCCTGCATCGCAGGCAGATTTTTCACTGACTGAGCTACGAGGGAAGCCCTCCATGGGTGTGCACATGTGCCAATAACACCGGCAGTGGCAGCCAGCCCCCAAACATTTTCCAGGAGAGGATACATAGTTTAAGGGGGCGGACAGGGTTATTTCATGAGGGGACAGGATCTCAAGTCCCAAAGTCATAATTACAGCACATGTCCTCTCCAGATTCTGGAAGAACCAGTGGCAGATCTAGTAACTTAGAAAAGTTTGACCAGTTATCCTGACAAACTGTAAAGTCTATGGGAAAAGCATAAAAATGTCCACTAAGGAGAAGAAAATGGTAAAGGTCACTATGCTCATTTAGAACTGAGTTTACCCACGTGTATTCCCATTTTCTCTTCCTGGTGGAAAAGAAAAGTAATTTCAGTCTCCAAAGAGAGAATTTTTTAAAAAATGAAATGCATTTGATTTATTTAGAAAGTCAGTGTGTTACGTAAAGATGGTTCCATACGAACAGAGTCTCCCTCCTCCTGGAGTGGGGTCACCCAGACACCCCATGAGCAAGAAATCAGCTATGAATCCAGCACCAACACGTTGGGCGGGAGCAATTACCCCTGAGTCAGGTCCAAGTGCATGCTGGGAGTGGATAAATCCTTAGTCGTTGCACCCACCATGTGAAAACGCATGCCCTCCACTTCCCTCTCAGTCACTGACTGCGGCTCCTGCATTTACGAGCTGGAAGTCTTGTCAGACTGAACCAGTAAAATCGTCCTTGTGGCTCCTTTGGCCCACCATCTTCCCTGGCGTGCACTGCTCTTCCCATGAAGTGTCAGCTCATCAGGGAACAAAGGAAGCCAGAGTGAGCTGGAGGGGAGCTAAGACACCATCTGGTGGCCGTTCACTATAAATCTTTGTGTCTGATGCAAATTTCTTGCACAAAGGAGCTCAGTCTTCTGATTTGTAGGCTGTCAGAAGGCAGTCTCTATCACCTGGAATACCCAACACAGCAGGGTAGTCCTCTTTTTAATTGTTTTCCCAATTTTAAGTACTCAATTGTATAGCACAGGGAACTGTATTCAGTATTTTGTAATAACCAATAATGGAAAAGAATCTGAAAAAGAATATATATTAATATATATCAGAATCACTTTTTTCTATCCTTGAAACTGTCACATCATTATAAATTAACTATGCTTCTATCAATCAATTAATCAATCAATAAAGTACTTGATCCTAAGGTTTATAACAACATGTTAACCCTGCAGCAGAAACGCCCCCTTTGGAGTCTTTCATGCCTTGAAAAAAAGAAAGTGTTGTTTGGGTTGTGATGCTTTACCCTGTCAGTTGTGAGGGTTCTTAAAAGGAAAAAAAATGCCTGAGAAATGCTGATTTTTTTCCCATGAATGTTCTGCAATAAAATAGGAAAAAAAAAAAAGAGAGAGAGAGAGAATCAGGTTCTGATTCTCATTGAAACCTTGAGAGAGAGAATCAGGTTCTGATTCTCATTGAAAACTTCCTTCACTGACTAAAAATGATTTTTGCAAGACAAGTGAATTGCAGACTTAACCTTCCCCAAGTCCACCTCCTTCCTTGGGCTCCCTGGCCACAAGCTGGCTTTTGTCCTCTCTTGTAGACGATGGTGACAGAAGTGCCTGGAACTTGACATTTATTGATGGGTAACTACAGAGCAAGGCTCCCCCTGAGCGGAATCCCTCTCCAGCACTTACTCCCACTCAGCGGGCGGCTCCTTCTCTCCCCCTAACTCCCCACACAGCCCATCCTGACCAAAGGGGGAGTTTTGTGTCCCAGTTTTTTTTTTTTTTTTTGCTGTACCATGCAGCATGTGGGACTTCCCTGAACAGGGATCAGACCCACATACCCTGCAGTGGAAGCTCGAAGGGCAGAATCTTAACCACGGAACCACCAGGGAAGTCCCATAATAATATTATTTAAATTTTAAATTTTTTTATTTAGTTGCATGGTATGCATTATTCTAGTTCCCTGACCGGGGATTGAACATGCGCCCCCTGCAGTGAAATCTTGGAGTCTTAAAAAGTCCTGTGTCCCAGTCCTGAAGTCTTCCTTGCTAAGGTAAAATACTCTCAGAAAATATTTTCATTTTAGACAGGTTTTACAAAACCTGAGTGAGCAGAGGGACAAATTTTCTAACAACGTGATTTTACATTTCCTAGTGTTACTGCGGTGCTGGGAAACAAAAGCAACAGGGGCTCCCCCTGGGCACTCACTGGTTCTCCCCTGCCCTGAGTCATTCCCAACGTGGTGAACGTGGCCATGGGCAGTGGGCTGTGGGCAGTGGGCTGTCCACCTCAGGGCAGCCGCTGCCTTGCGTGTGTTGAGGCTGGGCCTCCGCAGAGGATGTCCAAGACCCTGAACGTGGTGTCCTAAGAGTGAACACTGGCTCCCCGTGGCCGGAATCCAGGGCCTGTGGCTCCCATCCAGGGGCGCCCTGATCCTTCTCGCCTTCTCTCCCGCTGTGCTTGAGGGGCCCGTGTTCAGACTTGCCTGTTCTGAGATGAATAGTGGGCACTGCTGAGAGGTGGGAGCTCCCCATTAATTAATAGGAAGAAGATGAAACAGGAACCCAGCTGGGAAGGAGCCGCTCACCTCCCGGAGCAGGAGTAAGGACGGGGGAGGGACGGGGCGGCCTGCCCGAGACGACGCGTGTTCTCAGGACGTGGGGGCCTGCCTGGTCTGGACTCACAAAAGGACACATGAGGTGACTCTCCCGGCACTCACTTGTCGGATGCCAGTAAAACCCGAGGTGGCCACCACCACGTCCCTGTCTGCAAAGGTCAGAGGCTGGGACGAGCTGCCGGACGCAGTCAGGCCCTGCACATGACTCTGTGCCTCTTAACTGGAGCATCCCCGAGACCCCGGCAGACACACGCGGGCCCACCCGCTGTCTGTGGCTCTCCCCTGGGACGCCGAGGCCCCAGCCCCGAGCAGCAGAGAGCTGGGGGCGGGGCGCCAGGGGAGACCCCACAACCTCAGCGCGGGTGCCGCGCGAGACGCCTTCCCGTCTTGGGGGCCAGTGGCCCTGAGATCCTGAGAGAAAGAAAGCCCAGGCGTTTGACCTCGCGACTTGTCAGAGTTTAAGAGCACCCTGTCAGCCACGGGTGGGAGAGTTTGTCAGAAGCACGTGAAAAGGTTGTGGCAGAAAAGCTATGAGGTGTCAGTGCTGAGGCAGTCCCCTGAGAGCAGAGTCCAGGGAGCCAGGGCGCTGGGGGTGGACTCCCCTCACAAACAGAGACACAGGCTTCCTACCACAATGCGTCTCCAGATGTGACCCTATTTGGAAATAGGTTTCTAGAGAGGGTCAAATTAAAATGAGGTCAGTGAGACAGCCCCAGTCCTGTAATGACTGATGCCCTAGCACCAAGGGGACGTTTGGACACAGCCCACTCGGGGAGAACACGGGGCGGGGGGAAGATGAAGATGTCCATCTACAAGCCAAGGAGAGACCCCAGAGCAGAGTCTCCCTCAGGCCCCTCAGGAGGAGCTGACCCCGCTGACACCCGGAATCTAGACTCCAGCCTTTAGAACTGGGGTTAGGGAAGACACACAGCCCTGGGCTGATCCCCGGGTGCTCTCTGCATGGCCCTCTGCTTTGGGAGGTCCCTGCATTCCTCTGGGTGACTAGAAGGAGGCCGGGCACAGTCCAGATTTCTCCTAACCCACCCACCCTGGCTCCTCTGCCCCGGGTCTATCACTCTGACACTCTGGCCTCTGGGCCTCTAAGAACCAGTTACTAAAAATATCTAACCTAAAAATCTTTTCTTTCCCTTTTTTTTTTTCTTTTTCAGTCGTCCAGCCATGTCTGACTCTTTGCAACCCCATGGACCATAGCCCACCAGTCTCTTCTGTCCGTGGGATTCTCCAGTTAATGCTGGAGTGGGTTGCCATTCCCTTCTCCAGGAGATCCTCCTGACCTGGGGACCAAACTCAGGTCTCCTGCACTGCAGGAAGATTCTTTTTTTTTTTTTAGGGAAGATTCTTTACCATCTGAGCCAACAGGGAAGCCCAACCTAAAAATATGCTAACCTAAAAAAGTTACTGGACCAAGACCCTGCTTTTGTGCAACAGGTCAGGATCGCCACGTTCCTAAGATGCAATTTGCTGGAGCAGTGGTGTCCAGAGCTGGGGGTGGGGTGGGGCCTAAAGCAATATTTGAAATAGTGTCTACGCAGCTAGGAACTTGAAGTACATTTTATGGGTAAATTGGTACACAGGCTACGGAGCTCTCTCTCTTCCACACAAGCCTCATCTTCTCCCACTGAGCCTGCCTTGAAGTGCCAGGCCCGAGGTTCTTAGATGCCCTTACTGGGGGTGGTGAGGGGGCACCCCCGCCTTTGAACCCACCTCGTTAACCACACTGGCTGCTCCCGCCTCTTTCCCACAGCTCCTGCAGGGGTTGCCTGGCTAGAACAAGGGGATGTGTGTGTGCCGGGCGGGTTCTGAGAGTGTTTGTGCTGCAGGTGCGGGCTTGTTGGGCAAAGAGGTGCAGGAGGGGTGGGTGTGGCAGGGTGGGGACCAGGCTGGCACGCGTGAGCAGGCGGGGGAACGTTCGGCGGGTCTTCGAGTCCTTGGAACTGCCTCCCCCGCAGAATACTTGTGTCGTTTTTTTCCTTCACAGGATGTGTATTAAGCAGGCTGCAGCTGTGGGAACCAGACCTGCAATGGAACAGGTCCATGAAATGGCTTGTTTTGACATTTTGATGCCAAAGCCGGTGGTGGGACCATTCTAAGCCTGGGTTTAATTGGGAAGCATCCCCACTCCCCCACCCCACCCCCCCCATCCTGCAGAGGCCTCACCTTCTGGGGTGTAATTCTTCTCAGAAAACAGATTCAGGGCAGCAAGGAAGACCAGACCTGAGGGGGCCCTGAGGTGACTTCTCCCTGCCGGCTGGTGCGGGGAGGGAGAGGACTCTGAGGAACCAGGAAAAGGAGGGAAGAGAGGGGAGGGGAGGGCAGGCTCCTTTGGGCTTCAACCGTGCTGCTGTGACTCAAGCGAGGGTGACGCAATGCCTCCTCTGCCGACTTCCTGCTGTTGTAAGTCTGTGTGAATAATTCTGATAATGACCCTTTACTCAGCTGGGGTGGCTTCCAGATAAGCTGATTGCTGTCAGCTTATGTGCGGGCGCTCTGGGCTGTCATCTGACGTGATATCACACCCTGCTGTGACTGACTGCCCCGTGGGGCCTGGGCCTGGGGAGGAGTGATGAGACGAGGCCTGTCGGGGTGGGGAGAGGACCCCGTGGCCTGCCGGGCTGTCCCCTTCCTGTGGGCTCCGGGCCCTGAGGCCCTGAGGGCAGCTCTGGGCCTGCTGGCGGGCACAGGTTGCCAGGAGCAAGCTGGGCGGACGGGAGCCTCAGTCTTGAGGTGAGAGCTCCATGTCGTCTTTCTTGTCAGGGGCCTTGTTCATACAAGGGACCGTGGTGGTCACAGCAAGGAGGCGGGGCTGCAGTTTATCCTTGCATCCCGAAGTCACAGCGGGGGACCAAGGGCCCCCTGCTCCCAACACGGTGACTCTGTGTCGCCCTTCCCAACACCTCTTTCCTCCCTATCGGTAAAAGTCTGACCAAGGTCTTTGGGGTGCCACCCCACCACGTGTTCGGGGGCCTCTGCCCACCCTTCTGGCCCAGGGGGAGCAGGTAGCTCGCATTGGCCGTAAGAGCACCGCCCCCCCAGCACAGGGCCTGGTTCGGGCGCCTGCCATCGGGACACTCCCAGGGCTGCTGTCAGCCTGGGCGGGAGGGGTGCAAAGTGAGCAGGGTTTATCAAGCATGGCTGGGGGCACTTCTGTCAACCTGGGAGGAGAGGCTGACCAGGAATAAAAGCAACAGAGAGAAGGAGGGAGACCAGACAGACAGGCAGAAACTGTCTCCAGCATCCACCTCAGCATCCAGACCCAGCGTCGCTGGCAACTGAACACAGCTGTGTTGAAACCCCATTATTTTCAGGCTTATAAGCCAATAAGTTCTCACTCTTTCTCTCTCTCCTCCTGTTCCGGGTTGGGTTTCTGTCATCTGCACCTAACAGAATCATAAGCAAAATGCAAACTTTGTTGCCTCCAAAGGTGTAGCACAGAGTCCTCTTGGTCTCCCGGGGGCCTGGCTCTGCTCTCTGGGACAGGCTGGGGGCTGGGCCACCTCTCTCAGAGGGGCCAGTGGATCCGAGTCTGCCGCTACATTCCCGCTCATCTGTCTCTTCCCCTGATATCCTACTTTCTTTTTCTTCTTTCCTTTTCTCCTCCGTCTCTCTTGATTTTACCCATGATTTGAAAAGGTGCTGAACATTTTGTGTTGCCAGAAAGTAACCAAGGGCTGTAAAAATGATGGGGCACAAAGATGGAGCAGCAGCTGGCAGAGGCTCTCAGTGGCCAGTTCTGGACCAATTTGAGCGCCAGAATAGTGGAGGACATAGTGCATAATAGGCCGTTAGAAAATAGGGCTCTCTGAATCCGAGCCAGTGATAAAGAGATCAATGAATGAATGAGAAGGAAGGGCTTTCACCACAGCAGAGAGTCAAGTGCGCGCGTGCTAAGTTGCTTCAGTCATGTCTGACTCTGCGACCCTATGGTCTCGCAGAGTAGCCCACCAGGCTCCTCTGTCCATGGGATTCTCCAGGCAAGAATACTGGAGTGGGTTGCCATGCCCTCCTCCAGGCGATCTTTCCAACCCAGGGAACAAACTTGCTTTTCCTGTGGCTCCTGCATTGCAGGGGGATTCTTTACTGCTGAGCCATGGGGGAAGGCCAGAAAGTCAAGTACTGGTCAATAAATGTGAAAGAATTCATGGGTGAAAATATTTTTGAAAAGTTTTCATGTTGAAAAAGCATCATTTTTGAAGCATCATAATAAAAACTTAGGTTGTCAAGGATGGATATATGGATGCTAACTTCAGGGGAAGTTTTCTGAGAAGCAGCATGTTTTCATAGTCTCAGAGTATTTCCCCACAGATTGCCTATCAGCTGCCAAGGAAGGCAGAGTAACTACCCAGTGGAGACATAAGACCACGTCTTCATTAAAACTAATATCGGCGTTGAGAGCCAGGTGGATACCACATGCCTCCAGGACTCCCTGAGGAGTACACAACTTTGGGAGTCCCCCGAACTTCCCCGCATAAACAGATTCTAATCATGAGGAATCATCTGACAAACCCCAAAGGGGGACTGTTTTGGTTGTTTAGCTATTTAGTTGTGGTAAAAAAACACTAACATAAAATTTACCCTTTTAACCATTTTAAAGTGCACAGTGCAGTAGTATCAACTACATGCACATTGTGTAACAGATTTCCAGAACTTGTCATATGTATTTATCATTGGAGGACTCTCTTGCTCCCCTCCCTCAAAGCCTCTGGCAACTACATTCTTCTGTCTGTTTCTGAGTTTGACTTCTTTGCATACTTCATATGAATGGAATTATGCAGTATTTGCCCGGCTTATTTCACTTAGCACAACACCCTCAAAGTTTGCCCATACTCTAGCATGTGTCAGAATTTCTTTCTTTTTAAAGGCTGAATAATATTCCATTGTATATATATGTATATACTTCATTTTCTTTATCCATTCATGGCTGTTGATGGACATTTAAGTTGTTTCAACATTTTGGCTATTGTGAGTAATGCTGCTATGGACATGGGTGTGCAACTATTTTTACAGGATTGTATTTTCAATGTTTTAGTTATATCTGCAGAAGAGGGATTGCTGGATCATATGGTAGTTCTATTTTTAATTTTTTGAGGAAACTCCATCTGTTTTCCATAGTGGCTACATCATTTTACATCCCCACCAGCACTGTGTGAGAATTTCCTTTTCTCCACCTCCTCTCCGACATTTGTTGCTTTCTGGCTCTATGGGGGTTTCTGTTTTGCTTTGTTTGTTTTTTGATAGTGACCATCTTCATGGTATGGGGTGATATTTCATTGTGGTTTTGATTTGCATTTCCCTTATGTTTAGTATTGTTGAGCACCTTTTCATATGCTTATTGACCATTTGTATGTCTTCTTTGTAAAAATGTTTATTCAAGTCTTGTTCATTTTTTAATTGAATTTTTTGTTTTTTATTGTTGAATTTTGAGTTCTTTATATTCTGGATATTAGCCATTTACCAGTTATATGGTTTATAAATATTTTCTCCTTTTCTGTAGCTTGTCTCTTCATGCTTTGATTGTTTGGTTTCCTTTGCAGTGCAGAAGTTTTAAAGTTTGCTATAGTCCCATTTGTCTACTTTTGTTGCCTCTACTTTTGGTGTCATATCCAAGAAATCATTGCTAAATCCAGTCATGAAGCTTTTCCTCCATGTTATCTTTTAAGAGTTTCATGGCTTCAGGTCTTATATATGGTCTGTAATTCATTTTGAGTTAATATTTGTATGTGGTATAAGGTAAAGGTCCAACTTTATTCTTTTGAATGTGAATATCCAGTTTTCCTAACACCATTTGTTGAGGATACTATCTGTCTCCATTGTGGAGCCATAGTACACTTGTGGAAGACCAGTTGACCACATATAGGTCATTTCTGGGCTTTCTATTCTATTTCATTGGTCTATATGCCTGGCTTTATGCCAGCACTATACAGTTTTGGTTATTGTATTTTGTAATATGCTTTATTTTTCTTTCTCAAGATTGTTTTGGCTATTTGGGCTCCTTTGAGATTCCACATGAATTTCAAGTTTTTTTTTTCTATTTCTGCCAAAAAAAAAAAAAACCATTGAGATTTTGATAGGGATTTTACTGACTCCGAGATTGCTTTGACTAGTATAGACATTTTACTAATAAGTCTTCCCATTCATGAGTATTGAATGTTTTGCCATTTATTTGTGTCTTTAATTTCTCTAAACAATGTTTTGTTGTTTTCAGTGTCTTTCTTCTCCTTGGTTAAGTTTACTTCTAAGTACTTTATTCTTTTTGAATGCTATTGTAAATGGGATTGTTTTCTTAATTTCCTTTTCATATTATTCATTGTTAGTTTGTATAGAAACACAACTGAGTTTGTGTGTTGACTTTGTATCCTGCAACTTTCCTGAATTAATTTATTCTAAGTATTTTGTGGAATATTTAGGATTTTCGGCCTACAAACATTTTGTTATTTAGATAGGAACTGTATTCCTTAAAAACATTGATATTATAAAAGATAAAGAAAAATTATGGATGTAGTTCAGAATAAAGGAAACTAAATCAACATAAGAACTAAAAGCAATCCCTGATTCTAGATTGCATCCTATAATGGAGGGGAAATGCAATAAACAACATTACTGTGCCAATTCACAAAACTGGAGAACAGACGGTTGATTAGGTGAAAGAATCATATTAACGTTTAGTTTAGTGAAGTTATAACTCTGCTGTTGAATTTTATGCACAAAAGTGGCATTATTATTATGAAATACACGTTGAAGTGTTATGTAAGTGGCTTATATATATGTCACTTACTCTTCAAATAGTTCAGGAAAAAAAATAGAGAATGACCACAGTTAATAGAAGGGGCAAAAAGGTAAATCTAATGAGATTAAAAGAAATTAAATGATGCTTGCTCCTTGGAAGAAAAGCATGATCAACCTAGACAGCATATTAAAAAGCAGAGCCATTACTTTGCTGACAAAGGTCCATCTAGTCAAAGCTATGGTTTTTCCAGTAGACATGTATGGATGTGAGAGTTGGACTATAAAGAAAGCTGAGCGCCGAAGAATTGATGCTTTTGAACTGTGGTGTTGAAGAAGACTCTTGAGAGTCCCTTGGACAGCAAGGAGATCAAATCAGTCAATCTTAAAGGAAATCAGTCCTGAATGTTCATTGGAAGGACTGATGTTGAAGCTGAAACTCCAGTACTTTGGCCACATGATGTTAAGAACTGATTCCTTAGAAAAGCCCCTGATGCTGGGAAAGATCAAAGGCAGGAGGAAAGGGGGATGACAGAGGATGAGATGGTTGGATGGCATCACTGACTCAATGGACATGAGTTTGAGCAAACTCCGGGAGTTGGTAATGGACGAGGAAGCCTGGTGTGCTGCAGTCTATGGGGTCGCAAAGAGTCGGGCATGACTGAGCAACTGAACTGAACTGAATGAAATGCTGTATGGGGGAATTGTTGTTGTTGCTTAGTTGCTAGGTTGTATCCAACTCTTCTGTGACCCCATGAACTATAGCCCGCCAGCCTGCTCTATCCAGGGGATTCCCAGGCAAGAATAGTGGAGTGGGTTGCCATTTTCTTCTGCAAGGGATCTTTCCAACCTAGGATCAAACTCACGTCTCCTGCATTGACAGATAGGTTCTTTACCACTGAGCCACCAGGGTACTATTCCCATTTTGAAAACTTCTCTGTAGGTTTGGAATTATTTCCAGATTGTTGTTGGTTTTAGGATGCTGGCATCTGGTGCAGGGCTCTCTTGCTTGCCTGGAGACAAGGCTCCCACCAGCCAAGCACTTGGCTGGATCACTTTGCTGGATGACCCCTTGTGTCCCACCAGGCCCTGCTGTAACTACAAGAGCAGCACATGAGACATCTTTCCACATGGGTTGGTAGTTTTGTCAAGTGGAACATAATCCTTCCAAATCAAGAGGATTATTTTGGATAAGCCATTAAAATTATTAATTAAGATGTTAGTGTCTGATTGCCTTTATTCTTGTTTAGAAGAATTTTCTCAGAGCCTGGGTGCACTGACCTCCTCTCCTGGCTCCCCTGTTGAATCCGTATCACTCTCCATTTCTGCCTATACCAAAGGGACCCTCTAAAGGAGGCCATGAGGTTTAAGAGAAGAGACATTTTAAGGCTCCTCAGAATTAGTGAGGTGAAAGTTGCTCAGTCATGACCAACTCTTTGCTCAGAGTTAAGAAGACACCGAGTGTTTTGGACTGAATATTTTTGGAGCCTTCTAGTGTGTGCAAGGCAACTTGGTAAGATGTGGCTATGTCCTCACACAACTTACAATCTAAAGTAAGAAAGCAAGAGAACACACAAAAATGAGGTAATCGTAGAAGTTGGTTGTCGGAGTTCCCTACATGAGAATCTATTAGGTAGTGGAGATTAATTGATTTATTAAGGGAAGACTGTAAGGATTCTGAATATTCAGAAAAGAAAAGGATCCTTGTTGATCAGAGTCACGGAGACTTTACAGAATGAAGAGGTGGACTGAGCTGGAAGAATGGGTAGGATCTGAACAAAGAAGAGAGGTTTCCAAGAGAGAGCCCCAGTGCAGCCTGTGGAGCTGAGTATGCTCAGGACGATTTGAAGCAGTGACTGGACCCGTTTGTCAGAAGTTGGGGGTTTGGAATTAAAGATAAATTTCTTTCAGTAAAATAGCTCCCCGATGGCTCAGTTGGTAAAGAGCCTGCCTGCAATGCGGGAGACCTGGGTTCAATCCCTGGGTCAGGAAGACCCCCTGGAGAAGGAAGTGGCAACCCACTCCAGCATTCTTGCCTGGAGAATCCATGGACAGAGGAGCCTGGTGGGCTACAGTCCACGGGGTCGCAGAGGGTCAGACACGACTGAGCGAGTGACACTAACAATTCTCTCAGTAAATCAGTAATCAATCTCCAGAGCACTGAATCCCAGCAACTTGGACTTTGTGGTGATGGAGAATCAAAGAAAAGGCTTTGGAGCAGAGTCTGGGGGTAGGAGGCACCCTTCAGAAGTGACTGACGACGAGAGCTCCCTTGTTGAGCACCCACTGTATTTCAGGTCCTTTCTGAACTTGCCTTTGAGCCTCACAGAAACTCTGCAAGGTGGACAGAGGCACACTGGCAGGAAGAGCCACAGTTCCTGGGAAAGGCGAGTACTCTGCCTCGGTACAGATACCGGTAGGAAGGGGAGAGCCTGGGGTCAACTCAAGGAGTAGCAGACTTCAGAGTGAGCTCTCTCCTTGACAGCCTTTCCCCTCCCTGTCATTGAAATAAGGGCATTGGGGCCATAAAGTGTGAACCAGGCAGTAGCAATGGTCATGGAAGGAAAAACAAAGATGTGGGGAAAACGTGAAGGAAATACTGACAAGACAGGGCGAACAGTTAAGTTTAGGAGGTGACAGAAATGGAAGTGAAATTAATTTTCATTTTTTATTTCTTTTTTCTTTTTTCAGTGTGAGATTTTAGGTTCCCAACCAGGGATTGAACCTGCACTCCTGCAGTGGAGGTGTGGAGTCTTACCCACTGGACTTCCACTGGACCTCCAGAGAAGCCCCCGTTTTGTTTTTCAAGTGAGAAGTGACTGCTAATACTCTGCCAGCTATTTGGAGAAAGGGAATAAATGATCACAATATTGCCTCTGTACTGAAAAACATTAAGGTCTAGTATAAGATGTTATAAATGTACATAAATATGTATAATACGGGAAGGGTTGGATAAATGCTATGTGGGGAAAAGTTACAAAGTGCTGTGGCTGGTTAGAAGGGAGGACAACCTAGGCAGTAACATCAAGTATTCATTGAAGAGAATATATTTGATCTAGATTTTAAGAAAGTTGGTGATGGACAGGGAAGCCTGGCATGCTGCAGTCCATGGGGTTGCAAAGAGTCGGACACAACTGACTGACTGAACTTAGACTTTAAGAAATGGGTACAGCTTTCCCTGGCCCAGGGAAGCGAAAGTGAGGCTTTTCCAGGTCAGGGTTTCTCAGCCTTGGCACTATTCACATTTTGAGTCTGGATATTTCTTTGCTGTTGGGGCTGTCCTGTCATTATAGGACATTGAACAGCATCTCTGGTTTCCAGCCACTGGATATCCCTCCCAGTGGTGACAACCAAAATGTCTCTAGACATTGCTGCATTTCTTCTGGAGGGCAAAGTCGACTTTGGTGAGAATCACTATTCTAGTCTCAGAGGATGATGTTAGGAAGGGAGTATGTTTGGGGAATAAAGGAACATCTGTATCAGCCTGTTTCAAAATGTGTTCCTGGGAACATTAGTGTCTAGTGAGATAAGTGATGGTCCCTTAAATAGGGTTCATGGTCAAATAGCATTGAGAAATAGCACATACTTTTCCCCTCAATTGGAAATTCACAGTGTATATTAGAATAGTAAAGGCTTTGAGAATTGTGCAGGAAAGCTCTTTGACATTGGTTACATTTAACTATCAAAGAACTTAAAAAAAAATCAACAAACAAGTACTAACCTCCTGAAGGGTACTATTGTATTGCAGGACACAGCTTGAAAAATGATAGCATATTTGACTGAAACATACAGGATATGAAAGATTTACAGCTGGAAAAGATTTAGAGCTGATGCTGGGAAAGATTGAAGGCAGGAGGAGAAGGGGACAACAGAGGATGAGATAGTTGGATGGCTTTACTAACTCGATGGACATGAGTTTGAGCAAGCTTCGGAAGTTGGTGATGGACAGGGAAGCCTGGTATGCTACAGTCCATGGGGTCGCAAAGAGTCGGATGTGACTGAGCGACTGAACTGAACTGAACTAAGAGCTGGAAAAATAGAGATAGATTCTAGAACTAGATTCAAAGAGTCTGGAACTCAGGTTAAGGTGTCTGAATTTCATTTAGTCCACAATAGGGAGGTAACCATCAGGAAGCATAATTAAATCTGTGCTTCAGTTATTCATTTATTCATTTAACATGTATTAAGCATCATTAGTCTAGTGGCATCAAACCAGCTAGACAAGATGTAGAAACAGGAATTAAACTACATTAAGTTATTGCAAAAGTAATAACTTAGAGTGGTGATGACCGAAGGAAGGGGCGTTTTGGAAAGTAACAGAACATAGTGTCAGATTTGTTGGAGGATGGAACAAGAAGATGAAGGAGCCAATGATGACTATAGAATTTTAGTTCTGAGTTACTAGGAGCTTCTTGGTACCTTTAACAGAGAGAGGATAGTCAAGAAAAACATTTGGGAAGAAACTCTTATTTTGGACATGCTGAATTTGAGGGGTTGGTAGGACATCCAGGGACAAACATTCAATAAGTAGCAGGAATTAAAAGTCAAGAGTAAAAATGGAACTGGAAATAAATTGGGGGGAAGTCACCTACCCTAAGGTAATAAAAAAAAAGTCGTGAATGTGAATGGGCCAGTGAAAGGGGGAAAGAGTGGGGAGAGAAGGAAAGAAGGAGATAGCTTAGAACAGAGACATGGCAAACATCTATACAGGATGGAAGGAGAATGCAAGGGACATGGAAGGGTCTGTCAGAGAAATAGGAGACACAAGAAAAAATGTCAGAGAAGCCAAGAAGAATCAAGAAGTACTTGATCATGTTATAGAAAAGTAAAAGAAGTTGAACACTGGGGTGAGGCCATTGGACTTAGGATTTAGGTCAAAGGAGGCTATTTTTTTTTTTTTGAACATTTATTGATTTTATTTTATTTATTTATTTATTTTGCTGTAAGTATGCACTGAATTTTCTTTTTTTTTTTCCATTTTTTTTTAATTAGTTGGAGGCTAATTACTTGACATTATTGTAGTGGTTTTTGTCATACATTGACATGAATCAGCCATGGATTTACATGTATTCCCTATCCCGATCCCCCCTCCCACCTCTCTCTCTACCTGATCCCTCTGGGTCTTCCCGGTGCACCAGGCCCGAGCACTTGTCTCATGCATCCAATCTGGGCTGATGATCTGTTTCACCCTAGATAATATACATGTTTCGATGCTGTTCTCTCGAAACATCCCACCCTCGCCTTCTCCCACAGAGTCCAAAAGTCTGTTCTGCACATCTGTGTCTGTTTTTCTGTTTTGCATATAGGGTTATCATTACCATCTTTCTAAATTCCATATATATGTGTTAGTATACTGTATTGGTCTTTATCTTTCTGGCTTACTTCACTCTGTATAATGGGCTCCAGTTTTTCATCCATCTCATTAGAACTGATTAAAATGATTCTTTTTAATGGCTCAGTAATATTCCATGGTGTATATGTACCACAGCTTCCTTATCCATTCATCTGCTGATGGGCATCTAGGTTGCTTCCATGTCCTGGCTATTATAAACAGTGCTGCGGATGAACATTGGGGTGCACGTGTCTCTTTCAGATCTGGTTTCCTCAGTGTGTATGCCCAGAAGTGGGATTGCTGGGTCATATGGCAGTTCTATTTCCAGTTTTTTAAGAAATCTCCACACTGTTTTCCATAGTGGCTGTACTAGTTTGCATTCCCACCAACAGTGTAAGAGGGTTCCCTTTTCTCCACACCCTCTCCAGCATTTATTGCTTGTAGACTTTTGGATAGCAGCCATCCTGACTGGCGTGTAATGGTACCTCATTGTGGTTTTGATTTGCATTTCTCTGATAATGAGTGATGTTGAGCATCTTTTCATGTGTTTGTTAGCCATCTGTATGTCTTCTTTGGAGAAATGTCTGTTTAGTTCTTTGGCCCATTTTTTGATTGGGTCATTTATTTTTCTGGAATTGAGCTGCAGGAGTTGCTTGTATATTTTTGAGATAATCCTTTGTTGCTTCATTTGCTATTATTTTCTCCCAATCTGAGGGCTGTCTTTTCACCTTGCTTATAGTTTCCTTTGTTGTGCAAAAGCTTTTAAGTTTCATTAGGCCCCATTTGTTTATTTTTGCTTTTATTTCCAATATTCTGGGAGGTGGGTCATAGAGGATCTGCTGTGATTTATGTCGGAGAGTGTTTTGCCTATGTTCTCCTCTAGGAGTTTTATAGTTTCTGGTCTTACATTTAGATCTTTAATCCATTTTGAGTTTATTTTTGTGTATGGTGTTAGAAAGTGTTCTAGTTTCATTCTTTTACAAGTGGTTGACCAGTTTTCCCAGCACCACTTGTTAAAGAGGTTGTCTTTTTTCCATTGTATATCCTTGCCTCCTTTGTCGAAGATAAGGGTGTCCATAGGTTCGTGGATTTATCTCTGGGCTTTCAATTCTGTTCCATGATCTATATTTCTGTCTTGTGCCAGTACCATACTGTCTTGTAGCTTTGTAGTAGAGTCTTGAAGTAGGCAGGTTGATTCCTCCAGTTCCATTTTCTTTCTCAAGATTACTTTGGCTATTCAAGGTTTTTTGTATTCCATACAAATTGTGAAATTATTTGTTCTAGTCTGTGAAAAATACCATTGGTAGCTTGATAGGGATATTGAATCTATAGATTGCTTGGGTAGTATAGCCATTTGACAATATTGATTCTTCCAAATCATGAACACGGTATATGTCTCCATCTGTTTGTGTCCTCTTTGATTTCTTTTCAGTGTTTATAGTTTTCTATGTATAGGTCTTTTTTTCTTTAGGTAGATTTCTCCTAAGTATTTTATTCTTTGTTTGCAATGGTGAATGGGTATTGTTTCCTTAATTTCTCTTTCTGTTTCTCATTGTTAGTGTATAGGAATGCAAGAGATTTCTGTGTGTTAATTTTATATCCTGCAACTTTACTATATTCGTTGATTAGCTCTAGTAATTTTCTGGTAGAGTCTTTAGGGTTTTCTATGTAGAGGATCATGTCATCTGCAAACAGTGAGAGTTTCACTTCTTCTTTTCCTATCTGGATTCCAAAGGAGGCTATTAAAAAGAGTTTCTGTAGAGTGATGATGACAGAAGCTAAATTTCAAGGGATGAATCAATGCCCAGGAAGCTGAGACAAGATTTTTTGAACAGTTTGCCATTCTGACCACTTAGAAATAGGAGTCACTGAAGGTAACAGGATTGAAGCAAGAATTGTTTGTTTTGAGATGGGGAGATTTGAGTGAATTCAATGACAAAAAATAAGAAACCAGAGGAGATGAAGAGATTCAGGAAAAGAAGAGTAATTATTGGTAGGCAAGGCTTAGAAGGGCTTCCCTGGTGACTCAGTGGTAAAGAATCTGCCTGCAATGTGGAAACTTGGGTTTGATCCCTGGGTTGGGAAGATCCCTTGGAGAAGGGAATGGCAACCCACTCCAGTATTCTTGCCTGGAAAATCCTATGGATAGAGGAGCCTGGTGGGCTAAAGTCCATGGGGTCGCAAAGAGCTGGACATGACTGAGCAACTAACACTTCACTTCAAGGCTTAGGAAGAGTCAATTGAGTTAAGATTTTGTCAGAGATTCTTTGACAAAACAGGAGAGATGTGTCTTCTGAGTCAGGAGTAAAGGAGGAAAAGGAAAAGATAGATAAGACAGACAAGTCTTGAGGTGGAGACATCAATGAATTCAAACCTTAATACATTCAGAGATCTAGGTCATCAGCTATAATGAGGGAGGCAGGAATAGGGTCGAACATTTGAAAAGATAGGAAATAGCAGTAATGCAGAATATGAACAAATTAAAAAGAAATGGCTAAAATGTTATCCAAGCTAGAATGAGATCTAAAATTTGCTACAAGGACTTACAGATGACCCACTTAGTATAATTTAGTGCCTTTCTTCAGGAATGCTGAGAAAAAAAGTGAACAGAGCAAGAGATCAGTAACAAAAAATATAGTTCCTCAATATGACCGTATTCCAAGAGGCAATCTCAAAGGAACTGGAAAATATTTTAGCTTGATGATAATGAAAATATTATATAATAAAACACGTGGAATGCAGTTAAAGTCATTTTTAGGGAAAAATGTGTCATCTTTAAAGGAGTAGCTTAGAAGATAATATTTGAAGAGTAAAGAAGACTAAAGATTAATGATCTATCCAGATCATCTATAGATCAACTTCTCAAATTAATAAATAAATTAAGCAAATCTATTTGAAACAAGGTTAATACACAAAATAAATTATATTTCTAAATATCCACTATAAATAATTAGAAAATTAAATTAAAAACATCTCATTTAAATAGAATTTAAAAATCAAATTATTGGAAATAATTTTAACAAAAGGTGTGCAAGATGTCTATACAGAAACTATAAACATTATTTAGAGACAGTGAATAAAATCTAAATAAATGGAGGGATATGCCATGTTTGTGGATTGGAGCAAATAATATTGTAAAGATATCAATTTCCTTGAGATCCATAGATTCAATATAAACCTTGAAAATATTCTGGAAGTATTTTTTTAAGACATGGAATTTGACAAGAATTTAAATTATATGTGGAAATACAAAGGGCCAAGGCCAAGAATAGCCAGAACAATGTTGAAGAACAAAGCTGAAAAACTCACCCTGATAACACAAATTATAATGCTAGGTAATTAAGACAGTGTGGTACTGGCATGAGAAAGAAAAAAAAAAAACCAGGAAAAAAAACAACAGATCAATGGACAGAATAGAGAAACTAGAAACAAACCAACACTTGATTTGTAACAAAGATGATACTGTAGTACAGTGGGGGGAAAAACCATCTTTTTAATAAGTGATTCTGGGTCAACGGATATCCTTATGGAGAAAACCTCTTCTTAATCTCTATCTCACATGATTAAAAAACCCACAAAACAAGAGCCCAGCTGGATTGTGGATCTAAATGTGAAAACTAAAACATTTATAGTTTTAGAAGATAACACAAGAGAATATTTTTGTGCTATTAAGATATGCTAAAATTTCTTAAATAGGACATTAAAGTCACTAGCCATAGATAAATTAGAGTACATGAAAATAAAGAACTTCTGTTCATCAAAAGATACCATTTGAAGGAGTGAAAAGGCAAGCCACAGGCTGAAAAAAGAAATGCAATATATATTTTTAACAAAGGGCTCATTCAGAATGAATGAAGAAGTCCTTTAAGTTACTGAGGGGGAAAAAAATGAAGAAAATGCTACAGAAAAATGGGCAAAGAACTTAGCATGCATATCACAAGAGAATATCCAAATGGCTAATACACATCTGAAAAGTTGGTTAACCTCATTATTCATCAGGGAAATGCAAATTTAAACTATAATTAGATACCACTTTTTACTCACCAGAATGGTTAGGTTAAACAACTAAATGTCAGTGAGGATATGGAGCAGCTAGAGAGATCTCATACACTGTTAGAAGGTGTGCAAATTAGTACAACTTCAGAAAACTGGCAGCATCTATTAAAGCTGAATACGTGGATACATTATGACCCAGAAATTCCATTCCTAGGTATATGTTTAACAGCCATGCATATATGTGTGCACATAAAGACATTAAAAAGTTTCATGGCAGTAGTAGTCATGGTAATAAGCAAATAAAAACAATTCAAAGTCCCTCAACATTAGACTGGATGAACTATAGGATATTATAAAACATTGAAAATTAATTAAATATTGTTCAATGCAATAAAAGGGATGATACAAAAATGATATTACATATATAATATATAACAAGAAGTCAGACACAAAATGATATGTTTTTAATGATTCAATTTATGCAAAGTTCAAAACAAAGGCAACCACTTCACAGCCATTAAGGTGACTACTATATTTTTTAAAAAAGCATAAAAATATAGGTGTTGGAGAAGATGTGAAGAAATTTAGACCTCTCATTCACTCTTGGTGGGTCGAAAGATAATGTAGTCACTATGGGAAATGTGGTGGTGGTTCTTCAAAAAATTGAAAATTGTATTGCTATATACTCCTTGGGAGAAAAGCTATGACAAACCTTCACAGCATATGAAAAAGCAGAGATGTTACTTTGCCAACAAAGGTCCATCTAGTCAAAGTTATGGTTTTTCCAGTAGTCATGTATGGATGTGAGAGTTGGACCATAAAGAAAGCTGAGTGTCGAAGAATTGATGCTTTTGAACTGTGGTGTTGGAGAGGACTCTTGAGAGTCCCTTGTACTGCAAGAAGGTCAAACCAGTCCATCCTAAAGGAAATCAGTCCTGAATATTCATTGGAAGGACTGACACTGAAGCTGAAGCTCCAATACTTTGGCCACCTGATGCAAAGAAATGACTCACTGGAAAAGACCCTGATGCTGGGAAAGATTGAAGACTGGAGGAGAAGGGGACGATAGAGGATGGGATGGTTGGATGGCATCACCAACTTTATGCATATAAGTTTGAGAGCTCCAGGAGTTGGTGATGGACAGGGAAGCCTGGCGTGCTACAGTCCATGAGCTTGCAAAGAGTCAGACATGACTGAGCGACTGAACTGAACTGATTACTATGTGATATAGCAATCCCACCTCTGGGAGAATTTAAAGCAAGGTGACAAAGAAATATGTGTATACCCATGTTCGTAGCAGCATTATTTGCAATAATAAGTGGAGGCAACCCAAGAGTTCATCAACAGAAGAATGATAAACAAAGTGTGGTATGTACATAGAATGGAATATTATTTAGCAGTATAAAGGAAGGAAATTCTGACATGTGCTAAATCTGATACAAGGCTAAATCTTGAAGACATTATGCTAAGTGAAATAAGCCAGCAAATGATACAAATATGTATGATTCCACTTCTGTGAGGTACCGAGGGTAGTCAAATTCACAGAGACAGGAAGTAGAATAGCTGGTTGCCAGGGACTATGGGTGGAGGGCAGAAAATGGAGAGTTATGGTTTAATGGGTATAGAGTTTTAATTTTAAAAGATGAAAAGAGTTCTGGAGATTGATTGTACAATAATGTGATTCTGAGCATTAACATTAGTGAATTGTATACTTAAAAATGGCTAAAATGGTAAATTACATACTATGTGTATTTTATCACAGTTTAAAATTTTTTAAATAAATAAAAGTAAAATGAACGTGGTGATTGAGATCAACACAGTGGTTACCTTTGGTGAACGACTAGTGACTGGAAGTCACAAGGGGAGATCTAGGGGTTCTGGGATGCTCTGTTTCCTGACCTGGGTAGTAAGAACATGAATGGTTTCACTCTTGAGAATCAATCAAATTATATACTTTGACTTGTGTACCTTTCTATATGCTTCAATCAAATCAACAACAGAAGTTACTTTAAAAATAAGTCAAAATAGAAGACCTAAGAATAGTCAAAGATTTGGGGAGAAAAAGATGGATAATGACTGGGTACTTACCTAATATCAAAATATATTATAAAACTATTAAAACAATGTGGTTAGTGGCACATAAGTAGATAATCAAATATATGGAAGAAGGTAAAGTCTAAAAACAGTCCCATGCAATAAATGAAAATTTAATATGTAATAAAGGAGACATTTCAAATCAAAAAGGGAAAAGATGAATCATTTGTAAATGATATGGAAGCAACTAGCAACTTACTTGTGTGTCAAGGAACTAGATCCTTACATAAAAGAACAAAATTACATAAAAGGAGAACTTTCGGTAGAACAAAGATTTATGTTTTTATTAGGAACCATACATACACTATAATAACAACCAAATCATGGTTATAATATTTTAAATCAGTTCTTCAAAATATTAGTAAATTTTACCTCGTTAAAAACAGCTTCTGTAACTACCAGAACCAAAAGACAAATTATTCTTTGTCTTTCTAAAACATTCTAAAAATATATGACAGTGAATTTCTAAGACATAAAGAGTTTTTACAATTGAAAAAAAAAAAGTAATAATACCCTTTTAGAAAAATGAACATGGGGAGCTATTTCATTTAAAAAAGGACATTGGGAGCTATTTCATTACAAAAAAAGGTATTCAGTATCATAAATTAGGAAAGCAATGCTATTTTATATGTACATATACATATATATATACATACACATATATATGGGTTCATCAGATTGGCAAAGTTTAAAAAGTATCTCAGAACCTGCTGTTGGCAAGTGTATGAGGAAATGGGCACCATTGTATTCTGATGAGATTCTAAACTGCAGGGCAGAATAATAACCTGTATCAACCTTTGATATAAACTTTCCCTTTGATTCAGTAACACAATTTCTAGAAATTCACCTTTAAGTAAATAATCAGCCAAATATCCAAAAGATGTCCATGGCAGTGTAACATATAACAGTGAAACACTAGAAGAAAACTAAGTGTATGTCAAATTGTTGTTGGCTAATAAATTATGATACAGTGTACAGTGGAATATAGTCAGCCCTCCATATCCATGGATTCCACATTCATGGATTCAATCATCTGGGATCAAAAATACTCAGGAAAAAAAGTTTCAAAAAGTTCCAAAGAACAAAACTTGAATTTGCTATGTAACAGGAAGTGTTTCCATAGCATTCACATTGCATTAGGTAGTAAAAGTAATCTGTGTGTGTGTGTGCTGTCTGCTCAGTAGTGTCCAGCTCTTCACGACCCCATGGACTGAAACTCATCAGGCTTCTCCGTCCAGGGGATTTCCCAGGCAAGAATACTGGAGCAGGTTGTCATTTACTTCTCTAGGGAATCTGCCCAACCCAGGGATCAAACCTGCATCTCTGTGTCCTGTGTCTCCTGCATTGGCAGGTGGATTCTTTCCCACTGTGCCACCTGGGAAGCCCATTATAAGTAATCTAGAGATACTTAAAAGTGTATGGGAAGACGAACTTAAGTTATATGCAAAATCTACACAGTTCTATATAAGCAACATGAGCATTGGGGGATTTTGGTATCCTGAGGGCAGGAATGTCTTGGAATCAAAGGACAACTCTATGAGGTAGTCTTGATAAATAGTTATATTTATTGTTGATCGCTAAAAAAGGCAGTTACATAAAAACAAGCATATTATCCCCTTGAGTAAATTTATTTCTAGGCATACAAACACACACATACACAAACACACACAAAGTTATCAGAAAAATGGTCACCAAATTGTAACAGTTGTTATCTCAGGGTGATAGAGTTCAGCTTTCGTTTTTAATAGTTCTCTCAATGTTTGAATTTGTTCGGTGAGTAATACATTATTTGTAATGATAAGAAAAACGATGCTATTCTTTTTTGAAAAATAAAAGGTCAAGGGACACTAATCTGGTCTATCTTAGTCACAGGAACCACTTTCACATTCTTGGGCTGCTTGCCTGTTTCCTTACTTGTCCTACTAACCTCCCATTGAAACTGCAAATCAGACTGAGAACTAAAGGCTGGGAGGGGTTCTTTGGAGTGTCACATCTCTGCTTGATTCACAGTGATCGGCACTGGAAGGCCTTCTCTGCACCAAGTACATCGCGAAGATCAAGGTGCCTTGCTTGTACTGAAATGCGTGCCTTCCGCCAGCAGCTGGTGGCTGGGCCTCTTCCCCAGTCCCCTCTGGAGCAGGGAAATAATGCCTGGAGGTTCCCTAGACTCCACTTGCTTTTTCTAGGTTCTGGAGAGCTGAGAGGTGGCTGGGAGATTTACATTTCACTAGGCCTCTCACTAGGGATCTAAGAGCTTGGTGCCCTAGACTGTGATTCACAAACTCTGGTGGCCCATGGATGCCAGGGCATGACTAGCTGGTTTGGATTTTAGGAGAGCTGTATGTTCTACCAATGGCAGATAGGCATCCCACCAAATGAAGTTTGAAATGTTGAGTGCTATCTCTAATCTCTCTTCCATCATGTTTACTAACCCTACAGAAACAGTCATAATTTTTATTTTAATCGACAGCTGGGAGATGGTAACTTCTAGCAAGCAAGAGAAGAAAGGAAACACTTAGGATTTGGGCTGCACAAGGTGATGCTTCCAAGATCCACACAGTTCCTATTCAGGATGGAGCACACCACTGAAAGAAGAATTTAAATAACTGGAAAATTTGACTTTTTCTCAAGTAGCTCCTGGTAGTATAGACATTTCAGTGACATACTGAATTTCCGGGATGTTTTCAAAGGGCAAAGTGTGATGAAATTTCCACCTTTTGTGATTACAGTTTTGAGAACTCGAGCTGCTCAAAGCATTGGCCCAGAGCCTCAAAAATGGGCACTGGGACCCACCTGCCAGTAGCCTTCTTCCGTGACCTACAAGCAAACACCTTTCCAAGGGGTGACCAGGAAGCCTGACAGGGTCACGTACATTGCCCCATGCCAACTCCCCCGTCTCCAGGGCACCTCCAGCTAATCTGAAAGCTTGATTATAAGCCAAGGGGAATGGTTATATAACTCTGAAAGTTTAAACTTGGGAACACACACACACATGTATCTAAACAAGAACCCAATTAAAAGGAGAAAACCATGGCACTGGATCCTGCTTCTCTAGTTTACTGATCTGTAAAGAAATAAAGATGTATTAATTGCTATATTTACTTGGCTACCCAATGGCCATGTCATCCAACTAATTAAAAGCTATGTACTTGCTGCATCCCAGAGCCTTTCACATGCAATCCCCTGCGTTCAAATAAAAACAAAAATTCTTGTAACTGTCCACTGTACTCATCTTTGCATTCCTTTTTCATGACCAGTTCTACGGCGTGCATCCCCCAGCCTAGGAGAATAAAGACGGCTCCTTCCCTGGAGTCTACTGTCTGGTCAGCAGGAAGCACCCTTCCCACGCACGGAGGCTGGAGGCAGGGCGTTCAGCGATGGCCTGGACCAGGGGCAAACAGAGAGAAGGGCCCAGGGCCGGGCCACATGACCCAGCCCCCAGAACCCAGCGTGGGGCTCTGTGCTCCTGTTTCTGTTGCCTCTTTTCTGCCAGGAAGCGCCACGGGGAGCTGCGGGGCCAGGGGGCCAGGAGGCAGTCCAGCGGCTGCAGGGCCGACAGGTTCCCAGGTGGCAGAGAGATGGAAAGGAAGTGCGCGCTCAGTTCTGAGACGGCAGACTAATCCCTGTGAGAACTGTTCACCGGGGAGACGAGGGCGGGCATCCAGGAGCCGGGCCTGGCGCTGTCCCAGGAGAAGGCTAATTCCACACCCCGCTCTGCCCTGCTCTGTGAAAGGGGGTCGCGGGCCTGTCAGGAGGCGGCTGGGAACCGGGGGAGGGGGCCACGTGCCGGGGCGCACCCCACCCCTCTTCCTCCAGAAACGTCCGGCCCCTGTCCCCCGCTGGCGCCAGGCCCTGGAAGGGCTGTCCCCCCACGCCTGGGGTTCTGTCTGTGAGACTCTGGAGGGAAGGCAGGGGGCTCAGCTCCGCGCTGATGGACAAATTTTGCTTTGACAACATGAGGGAAATAAGGACAATGCCGTGAGATTTCTCAAAACCTGAATGTATTCAATTTAAAGATCACTCTTCTTCTAATGCAGGGTCCAGCTTTGGGTTCTGATTCACATTACTGATGGTGTCAGTATATGGCCAATGTTGTTAATGTCTTTACTGGCTAACTTGTCCAGTTTTTTCTTTGATTTTCCTGGCGCATGAAAACCCAAACTTCAGAGGAGAAGAGCATCCCAGGGCATAGTGTTGTTGTTGTTTTGTGTTCTGTTTTTGCCTGTTCCTTATGTGAAGAAGAAAAGAGCTATATCTCATTTCATAGTATGAACACCTATCATTCATCTCGGTTAGTCATTCAACAGACATATAATAAGTATCTATGTTGGATACTTATTATATATTGGGAACATATAATATATTATATATAATATACTTTATATGGAATATATAATATATTCCAACATATATAATATATTATATGTTGGAAAGGGCTTCCCTGATGGCTCAGATGGTAAAGAATCCTCCTGCAATGCAGGGGACCTGGATTTGATCCCTGGGTTGGGAAAATCCCCTGAAGAAGCGAATGGCTCCCCACCCCAGTATTCTGGCCTGGAAAATCCCATGAACAGAGGAATCTGGCAGGCTACAGTCCATTGGGTTGCAAAGAGTTGGACATGACTGAGCGACTTGCACACGCATGCATATGTTGGAAAAAGACTTTGTCAAGATACAGTATTTACTTATAGGGGATCAATTTTGAATATTTTAGAAATAACATGAAGCAAAACAATTAAATGGTATCCTGTTTACCCACATTTAATCTCTGACATGCTTAACCGAAGCTTAGCCACTAACATTACACTGGCCAGCTGCTGTCAAGAAATTTTCTCTTTATTATGAACTCTAGTTATTTTTCTTAGCAATATTATTACTTAAGCAGTCATAAATTGAATCCTTCCCGACTTGAAGTGACCACAGCTGCTCTCATCGGCTCTCCTTTCAGTTGCCATCTAGACTTGCCATTCCACTTACCTAGCCTTGTAAGTGAATGTGGTGGACACTTCCAGAGACTGGATTTCAGGGCTCGTTTGTTTCTGCAGCCCATTGTCACTCATCCAGTGACTTACTAGCTTAAACCTCTTTCCTCTGAGTGCTGAGGAGGGCTGACCTAATACCTGGATGAAATAAGTTATTGCTTCTGAAGATTGATTTGCAGGTTTCTCACCTGAAAGTACCTCTCTCATTGTTGACTAAGTTTCTACCTGAAGTAATTTGACTTCAGAACTCTCCAGGCTCCTTTTTCCTCAGTTTCAGTGCGTCCTTTCTCTTAGGGCTGTGGTGAAAAATACATGATGTAACTGTGTAAATCACTTGGCATGATGCCTGCCGCACGGTAACAATGCACTGCCGATGTGACCGTGGTGGATATTCTTTGCCTAGGGCTGCCTTCAGTAAGAGCCACAAGCTGGGCAGCTTAAAGCAATAGAGATGTATTGTCTCCCAGTGTTGGAGGCTGGGTCTGAAATGAAGGCGTCTGCAGCATTGGTTCCTTCTGATGGCTCAGGGGAAAACCCCGATTGGGCCTCTCTCCTAGCTCCTGGGGGTTTGCTGGCCATCTTCCGCGACCCTTGGTGTGCAACCGCATCACTCCAGTCTGTCTTGGACATCACACGGGTTCTCTCTGTGAGTCTCTGTTGTCACACGTCTCTTTACTTCTAACACCAGTCATAACGGGTTAGGGCCCACCTGACTCCAGTCTGGTGGCGTCTTAGCTTGATGACATCTGCAAGAGCTCTATTTTCAAATAAGAGTCTGAGGTGCAACCGGTTAGGTCTTCAACATATCTTTGTGGGGGAACACAAATCAATCCATGACACAAGAGACTGGATTTTGTCTAGGATTATCATCCTCATCACTAGCTGCATCTATTTTCTGCTGCCCTGGCGCTGTGTGTGGGGCACGCCAGTCACCTGATGCTGACTGAATGGCTGTTTCTGAAAGCAGTCCCGGCTCAGTCCACAGCCTGGGGCTTCCCTCACCTGTCTGCACCCTCCTTCCGCCAGAGCAAGCTACCTCTCCTGTGACCACCCCCACCCCCCACCCCCAGCCCAGCGAGTGCCCCGCACCTCGCCACTCCGCCTTCTCTTCATCCTTCTCCCTCTCCTGCCAGCCACATCAGCTGAAGGGGACCACACAAATGGAAACAAATAGCTGCCTGACCTCACAAACTTGCAGGCCGCCTAGAAAGGACATAAGGAGACTGGCTCTGTGAACCTCCAGGAAAGCGACTTGCCCGCTGAGCAGCTAAGCCCGCCTCATGCCCACCAGGCGTCCTGTCCACCAGAGGATGTCCGCCAGGGAGCTGGCCCTCCTGCAGGAATAACCAGCTTCTGCCATCCCTGGCTATTCTCAAGGTGGTATGCCAATCAATCTTCCTCTATTTTTAATTTTCTTTTTACTTTTCCAAATGGTATCCTATTTTAAATGTATTAGGGGAGTTCTACTCAGTAAAGAAAGCTTATCATCTTTCCTGTTGACAACAGGATAAAATAATCACTCACGACTGCATTTTCAGCAGATCCAGATTTCCCTCTGTGGGGTTGGGTCTGCTTAAAGCAGACGTGCGCCTCGGCATGGCCCCGCAGCTTAAAGATGGGGTGTGTCCGCCAGAGCGAGGCCGAGCGATGACAGGCATATTGGGGCCATTACTCTCTGACTTCTGTCAGGGCCTGTCTTGCAGGATCGTTTGGTAATTGGGACTCAATCTCTTCCCTCCCTCTGGGCAGCCCCGGTGGGCCTGTGACACCAGGGGTTGTCCCGCCGGGCCGCCCCGGAGCTGGTGGACCCCGGGAAGCAGCGCGGCTCTGCATCTGGAAGCCCAGCCTTCATCCCGGACTGTTGGCCCCACAGCCTCCATCAGGAGCCGCGCCTCAGGAGCCGAATTGCTGAGCCCTGCAGAATCTTCTGGACTACATTTACCATGGCTTCCAGCGGAGGGGAAGAGAAGGGAGGTTCTCCTCCTCATTTTAGAATTGCCAGGGGGTGGCCTGGTGGTCCGGGCGCCAGGGTTCCCTGCTTTCCCTGCTGTGGCCCAGATTCAGTCTCTGGTTGGAGAATGGAGACCCACAAACCCACAGTCCCACCAAAGGGAAAAAAAGCCAGATTCAGTTCATAAAAAATACAAGACACCCCGTCAAACCAGACTCTCACATAACATCAAATAATTTTTTAAACAATCCTAACTACTTTTAAGTATCCAGTTCAGTTGTATTGAGTATATTCACATAACAACTTAAAAAATTTTAATATGTTTGTCCTAGTCAACATTAAAATAAAAATAATTCATGGTATCTGAAATTCAAACTTCACTGGGCATCCTGCATTTTATCTGGCAGCCCTACTGTATTTGCCCCTGGCGTACTTTGCTAATTTGGTTGTATAATTGGTTCCTTGTCTCCGCAGAGAAAGGCTCCTTAGCGAATTGAGGCTGTCCTGCTCCATAACCTCCTAGGTGAGAGGCTGCAGCTGGGACACATATACTCAAGGTAAATGAAGAATAGAGGTATATGAGGTGTGGAGGGTGATTTTGACCAGTCAAGACTCTGAATAAAATCATAAAGCAGGGGCCGGGAATCTTTGCACTTTCCCTTTCTCTAGCATGTCCACTCGTCACCGTGTCCCTCCCTGGGCAGCCATCTTCCAGGTTATTAACTCATCCAGCCAAGCACCAACTGATAAAAATACAGTGTTAGCTGCTGGTATGCTTTAAGTGTGATCCCCTCCCAGCCACACTTACTTTTTCCTCAGTGGACTCTAATAATCAAGAAAGAAGAGTGGTGACCAGACAGAGTGGCGTCTGTGGCTTGTGTGGCATGGAACCCAGGACGCCCGTGACCCCTCATCTCTGCCAAGACCCCTCACATAGAAGATCTAAGAGAAGATATTATTTGCAAGAAACTTTTCAAGGATGGTGTTCTACTTTTATGGTACCTAGATTCTCAGGATAGAGATATTCAGGAAAGGAAAACCCTAAATGAGAAATCTGTAGAGAACAGAAGTGCTAAGTGGCTTCAGTAGTGTCCAACTCTGAGTGATCCAATGGACGGTAGCCTGCCAGGTTCCTCCGTCCATGGAATTCTCCAGGCAAGAATACTGGAGTGGGTTGCTGTGCCCTCCTCCAGGGAATCTTCCCAACCCAGAGATCGAACCATATCTCTTCTGTCACCTGCCTGGGCAGGTGGGTTCTTTACCACTAGCACCACTAGTTCCAGCCTGCCTTAGAGCAAACCACTTGTGGTCCAGGGGCATGAGACAAAAACTTTCTCCTTGTTGCTGGGCCTGGCTTCCAGGTTAGAAAATATTCGCCCAGCTGGGTAGTTCCAGTGTACCCTGACACACATCTAGTTGGTGATGGGCAATGTGTTAGGCAAGATTAAAATATACACAATGACCCACATGCTTAGCCAAGTCCTACCTTTTGGGACTTTTCTTTTGCAACTAACTGTAGTAGTAACAAAGGAAACCATATAAACATCTCAATAAGTCTCTAATGAAAATTCAATTCAAAACACACTGGGGACTTCCCTGGTGGTCCAGTGGTTAAGAGTTTCCTTCCCAATGCAGGGGTGTAAATTCAAATGGTATCAGCTAAGATACCATATGCCTCTTGGCTGAAAAAACCAAAACATAAAACAGAAGCACTATTGTAACAAAGTTCAATAAAGACTATAAAAATGGTCCACATTAAAAAAAAATTTAACTATGGCTGATCCACATTGATGGATGGCAGACACCAACACAATACTGCAAATACCCTTCAATTAAAAATAAATAAATTTTAAAAAACAACTTTAAAAAACCACATTGAGCACTGCCACATCCCAGCCCACTTGGGTCTAAGAACATCTGACACATACCTTGTCATGGAGACGTGTGTGGTCCAATGGCGAGCGACAGCAGGGCTGAATCAGCACAGGCTGGTTCGTACTGTGATGGAGGTGGACACAGAGGATGGCTATCACCCAGCCCGGGCATGGGGGGCTTGTTGGGAGAGATGGGCAAAGAAGAAGAGGTCTACCAGAACAAGTGACAGGTTAGACAAAGGTACCTTTCTTTGGAAGAGACTGTGCCAAGCCAAATGAGGGCTGATGCTGGGCCATAGAGACCTGGCCAGCCCCTGCCCTTGACTCGACTCTGTCAACCCACTGTTCTATTCCAGAATTTCCTTTGAGTCTCCCTTGAGTGAGACCTACCAGCCGTGAGAAGACAGAAAAAGTGGAATCCCCTTTCTTAAGCTTTCTATTTATTCATTTCAGCCAAGCAGTTAATTAATTTGGGGAGATTCCCAGAGCGATTCTTGCACTTCCATCCAAACTTCAATTAGCGAAAAGCTCCTCTGAGGTTGTTCTCCAGAGCGTTCAGATGCATTCTTCCCTGTTTGAACGCTGAATAGACTGCCTCTGAGACCTGCGGCTTAGGGGGCTGCTCAGTGCTTTGCTGGTTTCCATATTCAGCAGCTCAGCTGTAACCAAGGATTTTGACCACCAACTGGGCTTTCAATACCGCTTCAGCCCAAGGGCCTGCTCATAAAGACTGCTCTTGGCTCAGCCAGGCTACACGTTTCCTCTGACAATGATGTCAGCTTTCATTCTGTTCACCCACTTGATTCACGCGTGGAGAACATCGTGTGTGTGCACGCTCAGTCGCTTCAGTCATGTCCGACTCTTTGTGACCCCATGGACTGTAGCCCACCAGGCTCCTCTGTCCATGGGACTTCCCAGGCAAAAAGACCAGAGTGGGTTACCATTTCCAGGGGACCTTCACAACCCAGGGATTGAACTCACGTTTCCTGCAGTTCTTGCAGTGCAGGCAGATTCTTTACCCCCTGAGCCACTGGGAAGCATTGCAACCCAATTAAAAATATCTGAAATTGACTCAGTGATAAAATTCTTGGCGAGGTTTACATAATAAAATTTCACCAGCAAAGCTACTAAGGAGCAAAGTCAAGGAAGAGATGTGAATGCAGGAGTGTCTCAGTCCAAAGAGAGCAGATGGGGGCAACAATCATACGTGGGTTCTGAGGACCCCTTTTGGACATGGGGGCTCTGCAGGCATTCAGTCAGTTCAGTCGCTCAGTCATGTCCGACTCTTTGTGACCCCATGAACCGCAGCATGCCAGGCCTCCCTGTCCATCACCAACTCCCGGAGTCCACCCAAACCCATGTCCACCGAGTTGGTGATGCCATCCAGCCATCTCATCCTCTGTCATCCCCTTCTCCTCCTGCCCTCAATCTTTCCCAGCATCAGGGTCTTTTCAAATGAGTCAGCTCTTCGCATGAGGTGGCCAAATTATTGGAGTTTCAGCTTCAACATCAGTCCTTCCAATGAACACCCAGGACTGATCTCCTTTAGGATGGACTGGTTGGATCTCCTTGCAGTCCAAGGGACTCCAAATGTCACCAGATTTATTTAGTTTGAGAAGGTTTGCTATACGGTTATAATGACTAGATACATTAAAAGGTAAGGAAAATGATTAAGAATAGTTTGGGGGCAGACAGAGAATATCTTTAGATTGAGCATATCTGCCGAGGCATGTAGTGTTACAGTGTCTGTAGCCTCACAGAGGTTCAAACGTAATAGGTTTTGCCCTTGCCTTCTTCAATTAATCAGTCAATGTACTTACACCCTCTCCCCTTCTGCCCTGCCCTCTCTCCTCTTCATCTCTTTCCTCTTCCTCTTCCTCTTTCTCTTTCTTTTCTTTTCTCTATCACTTACACAGGGCTTCCTCAGTGGCTCAGCGGTAAAGAATCTGCCTGAAATGCAGTAGACACGGGAGACACGGGTTTGATCCCTGGGTCAGGAAGCTCCCCTGCAGGAGGAAATGGCAGCCCACTCCAGTATTCTTGCCTGGAGAACTCCATGGACAGAGGAGCCCGTGGGGTCGCAAAGAGTCAGATACGACTGGGTGATAGAGCACATCACTTACATAGTTCCCCATTTCTCCTCACCCCTACTCCTACTCATTATGGAAATGGGTCACCTTGTGACAACCATGTGGCTTAGATATAACGGAATTTGATTTTATCACATCTGTCATGTCCTTGTCTACTTCACCAAGAAGCCAAGACCCAGAACCATAACTCTCAGGTGAAGGATGCCAAATTCAAACCAAGAGGCTAGAGGAGATCATAAAGAGAGTTTGAGATGTCCATTTGGACTGGAGAAACTTTTCATCAAATAAAAAACAAATGCTATCTTCCTATACAGGAAATAAACAAAATTTGGATGACTGGAAGAATAGATGTCCTGCCAGATGGACAGGTGAATCACTGATGCTAGTTTGAGGTCTCCCTTGTTCTGAAAAACAAACCTTCACACAAGGTTCCTTGAGGGAACCTCTGTAATTCCTTTCTTCCCACATGATCGCACTTTTCAGACAGGAGCTCAGACTCTACTGCTTCCATTTCCCCACCCTCATTCTCTCCTGAAATCTGACCAAATAGCAAGCTCAGGAGTCACTCGTTTCTAGATCCTGTGTTCACATCTTGTATTTCCTTTTTTGCTTTTGCTTAATAGCAACCAATGGCCATCCGCTTCTCTTTGACGCTGTTTCCTCTCTTGGATTCTATGTCAAAATCATTCTCTGGTCCTGCTGCTACCTCTCTGGTATCATCTCTACACAGACACACATGCACTTTTAGTCAATATGGCATACTGACTTGGTAAAGAAATATCCATGCATTTCAAATATAGAGAAATTCTGGACTATTACCATATTAAATATATACTTAATACATAGATATTCCCAGGACTAAAATGAGATTTTGTTCAAAGCCAGAATAGTAAGTAGGAGTTGAAATAAAAATAACTCATAGGGAGGTCAGAATTGGATTTAAGCCTTAACCATTAGGAACTGAGGCTTTAGATTTTGCATAGAGAGAAAGAGTACAAGCCATATGCCCCATATGCAAAGGGAATTGGAACTGAGCTATTGGAATAAAATTGAGATTCAACAATGGCTACGCATCATGAAAGAGACTAGAAGAACTCCACCCACTAGGGCAATATTGAGAGAACTTGTTTTCCACTTGGTCCTGTGGGTAGAAAAGTCATCATTCACAACATTTACAACCCAGACATGTGCCAAGCAGGCTGTGATATAAGGAGGCTAAACCAAGAAATTAGCATTAACAATTGCTTCAGAATCCATTAATCAGGAGAGGCAAAGGAGAAAGCAGCTTCTAAAATGCTTCTGCAATCCAGGGCATATGGAATTGCCTACAAAGACAATACTCCTAAAGATTATTTCATAGTCAATAGTTGGAAGTCACACAGGAAACAAACCACCATGGGAAGAGTTAAGAGTGAAAAATAATAGGGGAAAATGTGAAAAAGCTTTTAAAATAATTATGCCTAAAATATTGAAAGGATATTGAATGTCATAAGCTAGACTATAAAAAGTATTGACATATTTCTTTAAAAATTAATCATCTTAAACCATAATTATTGATACTGAAACATCAATGGATACTATGGACTGTAAACAGTCAAAGAGAGAATCATTTTGAAGATAAATCTAAGGACATTACCTAGAATACAGCACAGAGATGGAGAGATGAAAAATATGAAAGAAAATTGAAGAGACCAAGTGTCTGTAATGAAAAGCCCTAGCAATCTCCAAAAGGAAAGAGTGGGAGACATAGTATTCAATTAGCTGAGAATATTGCAGAATTAAAAAATGACAAATATCGTTAAGTTGAAACAGTAGCTGTATTATGGGTTGGATAAATAAAAAGAAATCTTTCATGTAGACACATAGTACCAAAAGCTCGGAACAAACACACAGAAAAATTATAAAAGATACTAAAGAGTTAAGGTTGTATTTTTTTTAAAAAAGAGTGATAGTTGGATTCTCATCAGTGATAATGGGTTCAATAAAACATGAGAATTTTATCTTCAAAAAAAAGAGAAAAAATGTTTGTCCAAATAGAATTCTATAGTAGCTAAAGTATCACTCAAGGCTGAGACATTCAGATATTCAGAGATTTAGAAACATTACTAGTTGTGATTTGCAAAGGACTACTAAGGGATGCACATCAGCAAGAAAGGAACTGAAAGCAGAAGAAGATACAGGATGTGAAAATTAATGATGGGAAATAAATTTAATAAATTTGTTGGAATATATAAATGAGACTCTAAAATTTAAAAAGGAGGAGGTGGAGAGAGTGAGAATTAAATGAAGGCAGCCAAAAGGTACAAAATTCCAGTTACATAAATAAGTGCCCTATAATGCCATTTGCAACAACATGGGTACAACTTGAGATTATCGTACGCAATGCAGTAAGTCAGAAAGAGAAAGACAAGTACCATATGGTATCACCTATATGTGGAATCTAAAATTGGCACAAATGAACCTGTCTGTGAAACAGAAACAGACTCACAGAGAACAGACTTGTGGTTGCCAGTGGGGAGAAGGGGCGGGAGACGCATGGACTGGGAATTTGGAGTTGATAAATGCAAACTACTCCATTTAAAATGGATAGACAACAAGGTCTTAATGTATAGCACAGGGAACTATATTCAATATCCTGTGATAAATCACAATGGGATAGAATATAAAAAAGAATGTATGTCTGAGTCATTTGCTGTACAACAGAGATTGGCACAACATCGTAAATCAACTATACTTCAATTTTTAAAAAATTGAACAAGAGAAAAAAAATGTACATGAATGTTCATTACAGCATTATTTACAATAACCAAAATATGGAACCAACCTACATGTCTATAGATAGATGAATGGATAAAGAAGATGTGGCATGTATCTATCTATCTATCTATCTATCTTATATATACACATATATAAATATTAATGTATATAATGCAAAAAAGTTCATTTGAGTATTCCACAAGATGGTACAGAAAATCTGAATGAACTTTTTGGCCAACCCAATACACACACAGAATGGAATACTCGGCCATAAAAAGAATGAAATTTTGCCATTTGAAACATGGATGTACCTAGAGAGCACTATAGGAGAAGGCAATGGCACCCCACTCCAGTTTACTCTTGCCTGGAAAATCCCACGGACGGGGGAGCCTGGTAGGCTGCAGTCCATGGGGTCGCGAAGAGTCAGACACGACTAAGCGACTTGACTTTCACTTTTCACTTTCATGCATTGGGGAAGGAAATGGTAACCCACTCTAGTGTTCTTGCCTGGAGAATCCCAGGGACGGGGGAGGCTGTTGGGCTGCCATCTATGGGGTCGCACAGAGTCGGACACGACTGAAGCGAGTTAGCAGCAGCAGCAGCAGCAGAGAGCACTGTGCTAAGTGAAGTAAGTCAGAGAGAGAGATAAACACTGTATGATTTCACTTATATGTAGAATCTGACAAAGAAACAAAACACAGTGAAAAGAGACTCGTAGATACAGAGAACAGAAGAGATGGTGGTAGCCAGTGGGAGGGGATAAGAGGTTGAAATAGGTGAACAGCATTAAGAGGCACAAACCTCCAGTTATAAACTAAATAAGCCACAGAAGGTTATTAGGATTATTATAAATGATTATGATCATTTCATAATATGTACAAATATCAAACAACTATGTAGTACACCTGAAACTAAATAATATTACACATAAACTACATTTCAATAAAAAAGAAACAATTCATTAAAAAGATATAGCAAACATAGCCTATTTGGACCTAACAACGTAACTTTGAAAATTTCCAAAGTACAAATCAACCAAACTACAAGGAAAAAAAAAAGGCTCTCTCAAAAACTGCTAGACCGAGGTAAAAGAGCATGATATCTGCAACTAACTCTCAATCGATTCAGAGAATAAATTAGATCTTAATCTAAACCTAGATATAGGCATAAAAATAAATGTAGATGTAGAAATAAGTAATAAAACAAATGAGATAGAATGTAAACATCTTATGAAAATTGTTGAAGGAAATATGGGAATTTTTCGCACTATTTTTACAACTCTTTGGTAAGATTGAAATCAAGTTTTAAAGTTTTACCAAATACCAGTGCTGGTGCTGCAACTGATTTAACTAATTTGAAGTCCTGACTTCATAGGAATAAGGTTCCAGAAATAACATTTATTTAAAGCTGCTAGGTGATTCTAATGTTTGGGGGGGAAAAAGCCCTGATAAATCAAGGATACAGAAAATAATTAAAGACAGAGAAGATTTGAATGCCCAATTATCAAGCATAATCTGATAGGTATTAGCAAACAGGAAAAGGGGCACATAAATGTGCATTTTATGAAAAGGGTAATGTGTAATAAACATATGAAAAGTGCTCAATCTTATTAGCCAACTGCTAAACACAAACTGAAACCACAGCAAGATGCCACTGCATCCCCATAATCATGGCTAAAATAGAAAAAGCAACGTGAAGTGCTGGGAAAGATTTGGGACAACTAGAACTGTGAAGCATCACTTGAGAGGGAGGGAGTGTAGAAAGTGGCTTGGCGGGATTTGCTAAAGCTGGCTATATACACACCTTATGGTCCAGTAGTGCTACTCCTGGTATATACTCAACAGAAAAGCATAGACATGTTCATCAAAACACACATGCAACAACTCTGATAGTAGCACTATTCATAGTAGCCTAAAACTGGGGGGAAGTGGAGGGACTAAACGTTCAACAGTAGAGTGGATTTAAAAATCATGATAAATTTATGCAATATCAATTGTATCAATATAATCAATAACCTACAGCTACACACAACAATATGGATGAAGCTCACAAAGAGAAAGTTGAATAGAAGATGGCAGACACACACAAATAAGTATTCCATGATTGCATTTGTAGAAAGTTCAAAACCCACAAAATCAACCAACAGTGTGGGAAGTCAGGATGGCGGGTATTGTGGGAGGGGACTGTGACCGGGAGGCGCAGGAGAGGAAGGCGCGGGGAGCGCTAATGACCTGGGTGCTGACACGCGAGCGCTTCCTTCTGTGGAAGTTCATCAGGCCGTACCTTTAGGATGTACGTTCTTCTCTCCAGACAGCATAGTCAACAAAATGTTCGCTTAAAAGTTAAAGTACAGATCATTTGACTTTAAAACTTTTTATCTATTTGTTTTTCGCTGTGCTGGTCTTCGTCGTGGCGCGGCTTTTCCTCTCAAGCGGAGAGCGGGGCTGCTCCCGGGCTGTGGCGCGTCCCTCCTCTGGCTGCGGAGCGCAGGCTCCCGGGCACCGGGGCTTCCGTGGTTGCAGCGCAGTCTTAGCAAGTGCAGTCCCGGGCTCTGGGCTCTGGGCGCAGGCTCCGCAGCTGCGGGTACCGGCTCAGCTGCTCTGCGGCATGTGGGCTCTGCCGGATCAGGCATCGAACCTAGGTCTCCTGCACCGGCAGGCGGATTCTTTACCACTGAGCCTCCAAGGAAGCCCTATTTTTACTTTTTAAAATTACTATTTCAAAAAGGGATTCAAAGTTATCCCACTTAAAAATGTAAGGAAAACATATTATAGAGGTGAGGATGTTAGTCACTATAAACATTATGCTGTTTTTCTGGAAAAAATAGTAGATATCAAGAGAACTTGCATTCAAGAAATCAAAGCTATGTATTCTTTTCAGTCACTCATGAAATATTTATAAAACTGACCAGAGAGTATTTCTCAATGAATTCTATAGAATAAATATGCAGATGAGTTTCTCTGACCATAATGCCATTAAGTAATATATGGTTATTGTAGAAAATTTAGAAACTACGGGAAATAAAACAAAAAATGTAAATCAAAATTGCCTACACTTTCATAATCCAGACATTCTCACTCAGTATTTTGGTGCATATATTTCTTGTTTTACCTATTTTAACGTGGTTAAGTTCATTCTGTAAATAACCTCACCTTTTCTTTCCTCTTTAAAATGATTTAAAACGATGGCTGTAGTGGATTATCATGAAGGTTACCCAGAGAAGGGGCTGAGGTGTTATGTTCCACTTTACATTGAGGACTAGGGACTCCCCACCAGAGGATAAATCCTTTAAGCACATTCTGAACTATGTTTACTGCTGTAAACAACAATCACAGCACTGTTGTTCCCAGTTTATACTCAGGGCCCTGGGACTACCCTCAAGTGACTTACCCTCTCCTTAGGATAACAGTGTTATTTTTCAGCCCTCCAACCTCCAACCGTCCCTCTCTCCCCTTTAACAAGAGCTCCTTGCTTACCCTTCAGGTAAGTCCTCATGCTATCTAGTTCAGGTGAGAGATCATTCTTGCCTCCTCCCACGCCCATCTCCCAGTGCAAAGAGCAAATCAGCCAGATTCTCACATAATTCCAACTTGGCTCAGACGACCCTCTCTTCTGGAACGTTCATTCTTGAGCAAGTTGCACAAGGACAGAAGAGCTGTTGGTGGATGTTCTTCCTATGCAGCCACAGCAGCCTGTGGACCAAGCTCCTGCTGAGAGACCACACTGGGCTTCTCATGACCCAGTTTTCCAAGCGAATGATGTCTGCCCATTTCAGCCCCTAGCCCTGCAGCCTCCCATTGGTCCTATGAGCCCCCTATGACCTTCTGGTAAATGTCTTTTCACTTAAGCTAGCTTGCAGACAAACATCCAGTCTGAAATCAGACTGTAAGTAAATAACAAAATGAACTCAGTCTGGAGGGATGAGAAAATGGCAATGTCAGAACAGGACAGTTAGATGGAGAGCCGTGGGAAGGCCTGAAGGACTCTCTAGTCTACGGAAGACCAGGGTACGGCAGGCAATGAGGAGGACTGTGAAGTCAGACCAACGCTCCCATGGGGCTTTTAGACATCTTTGAGGTCTATCATCAATAGACTGGAAATGGAATTTGATTTTCAATAGCTTTTGCATTGCTGCTGCTGCTGCTGCTGCTAAGTCACTTTAGTCATGTCCGATGCTACTCCTTACTAATAAAAAGGAAAGAAGTATGCCAAGCAAAAAGTTGAATTTTATTAAATTTTTTTCCACATTGAAAATGAGAAAATATTACTGAAAGTATTAGCCACTCAGTCACATCTGAATCTTTGAGACCCCTTGCACCATAGCCGGCCAGGCTCCTCTGTCCATGGAATTCTCCAGGCAAGAATACTGGAGTGGGTAGCCATGCTCTTCTCCAGGGGATCTTCCTGACCCGGGGATCAAACCTGGGTCTCCCAAATTGCAGGCAGATTCTTTACCATCTGAGCCAATAGGGAAGCCCCACTGAGAGAACTAACACCCAAAAAAGATGTCCTTTTCATTATAGGGGACTGGAACACAAAAGTAGGAAGTCAAGAAACACCTGGAGTAACAGGCAAATTTGGCCTTGGAGTACAGAATGAAGCAGGGAATTTTGCCAAGAGAATGCCCTGGTCAGAGCAAACACCCTCTTCCAGCAACATAAGAGAAGACTCTACACATGGACATCACCAGATGGTCAATACTGAAATCAGACTGATTATATTCTTTGCAGTCAAAGATAGAGAAGCTCTATATAGTCAGCAAAAACAAGACCGGGAGCTGACTGTGGCTCAGATCATGAACTCCTTATTGCCAAATTCAGACTTAAATTGAAGAAAGTAGAGAAAACCACTAGACTATTCAGGTATGACCTAAATCGAATCCCTTATGATTATACAGTGGAAGTAAGAAATAGATTCAAGGGATTAGATTGGATAGACAGAGTGCCTGATGAACTATGGATGGAGGTTTGTGACATTGTACAGGAGACAGGGATCAAGACCATCCCCAAGAAAAAGAAATGCAAAAAAGCAAAATGGCTGTCTGAGGAGGCCTTACAAATAGCTGTGAAAAGAAGAGAAGCAAAAGGCAAAGGAGAAATGGAAAGATATACCCATTTGAATGTAGAGTTCCAAAGAATAGCAAGGAGAAATAAGAAAGCCTTCCTCAGCGATCAGTGCAAAGAAATAGAGGAAAACAACAGAATGGGAAAGACTAGAGATCTCTTCAAGAAAACTGGAGATACCAAGGGAACATTTCATGCAAAGATGGGCTCAATAAAGGACAGAAATGGTAGGGACCTAACAGAAGCAGAAGATATTAAGAAGAGGTGGCAAGAATACACAGAAGAACTATACAAAAAAGATCTTCATGACCCAGATAATCACAAAGG